>NC_056748.1:1158717731-1158815231 GCF_019279795.1 Protopterus annectens
GTCTCACTACCCTCTTGTAGACCTTCCCTTTCACTCTTACTGGTACCCGTCTGTCACAAATCACTCCTGACACACTTCTCCACCCATTCCACCCTGCCTGTACTCTCTTCTACACTTCTCTTCCACACTCACCATTACTCTGAACTGTTGATCCCAAGTACTTAAACTCATCCACCTTTACCAGCTCTACTCTACCCTCCCTCACATTTACACATATATTCTGTTTTAGCCCTGCTGACCTTCATTCCTCTCCTCTCTAAAGCGTATCTCCACCTCTCCAGGGTCTCCTCAACCTGGTCCCTACTATCACTAGATATCACAATGTCATCTGCAAACATCATAGTCCACGGGTCCTCCTGTGTGATCTCATCTGTCAACCTGTCCATCACTACTGCAAATAAGAAAGGGCTCAGAGCTGATCTTTGATGTAATCCCACCTCCACCTTAAGCGTATCTGTCACTCCCACCGCAGTCCTCACCAATGTCACACTACCCTCGTACATATCCTGTACCACTCTTACATACTTCTCTGCCATTCCCGACTTCCTCATACAATACCACAACTCCTCTCTAGGCACCCTGTCATATGCTTTTTCTAAGTCCACAAAGACACAGTGCAACTCCTTCTGACCTTCTCTGTATTTCTCCAACAACACTCTCAGAGCAAATATTGCATCTGTAGTGCCCTTTCCTGGCATGAAACCACACTGCTGATCACTAATCATCACTTCCCTTCTTAACCTAGCTTCCACTACTCTTTTCCCATAACTTCAAGCTGTGACTGATCAATTTTATCCAACTGTAGTTACTGCAGCTCTGCACATCACCCTTATTCTTAAAGATAGGTACCAAAACAATTTTTTCTCCACTCCTCAGGCATCCTCTGACTTTTCAAAATTTCATTAAACCATCTGGTTAAAAATTACACTGCCATTTCACCTAAGCACCTCCATGCTTCCACTGGTATGTCATCTGGGCCAACAGCCTTTCCATTCTTCATCCTCTTCACAGCTGACCTTACTTCCTCCTTGCTAATCTGTTTCACTTCCTGATTCACTATCCCCACATCATCCAACCTTCTTTCTCTCTCATTCTCTTCATTCATCAGCCCTTCAAAGTACTCTTTCCATCTACCCAACACACTCTCCTCACTTGTGAGTACATTTCCCTCACTATCCTTTATCACCCTTACCTGCTGCACATCCTTCCCAACTCTGTTCCTCTGTCTAGCCAATCGGTACAGGTCCTTTTCTCCCTCTTTAGTGTCCAATCTCTCATACAACTCTCCATATGCCTTATCCTTAGCCTTTGCCACCTCTCTCTTTGCCATGCGTCTCATCTCCTTATACTCATGTCTACTTTCTTCATCTCTTTGGCAATCCCACTTCTTTGCCAGCCTCTTCCTCTGTATACTCTCCTGTACTTCCTCATTCCACCACCAGGTCTCCTTGTCCTCCTTCCTCTGTCCAGATATCACACCAAGCACCTTTCTAGCAGTCTCCCTTACTAGCTCTGCTGTAGTTTCCCAGCTATTCAGTAACTCGTCACTACCTCCCAGTGCCTATCTTAACTCTTCCCTGAACTCCACCTCACAATCACCCTTTTTTAACTTCCACCATTTAATCCTTGCACTGCTTTCACACTTCTCCTCCTCTTCTTGATGACCGTCATCCTACAGACCACCAATCTATGCTGCTTAACTACACTTTCCCCTGTCACCACTTTAAAGTCTCCAATCTCCTTCAGACTGACCCTCCTACATAGGATATAATCCACCTGAGTGCATCTTCCTCCACTCTTGTACGTCACCCTGTGCTCCTCCCTCTTCTTAAAATATGTATTCACCACAGCCATGTCCATCCTTTTTCCAAAATCCACAGTCATCTGACCTTCTGCATTCCTCTCCTTAACACCATACCTACCCATCACTTCCTCGTCCCCTCTGTTCACTTCACCAACATGCCCATTCAGGTCTGCTCCAATCACTAGTCTCTCACCCTTGGGTACACTCACCACCACTTCATCCAACTCACTCCAAAATTTTTCTTTCTCATCCATAGCACACCCAACTTGTGGAGCATATGTACTAACAACATTCATCATTACACCATCAATTTCAGACTTCATAAACATCACTCTATCAGACACTCTCTTTACCTCCAAAACACTCTTGGCATACTGTTCCTTTAGGGTAACCCCTACCCCATTTCTTCTGCCATCCACACCATGATAAAACAATTTGAACCCGCCTCCTATACACCTGGCCTTACTTCCCTTCCATCTGGTCTCTTGCACGCACAATATATCAACCTTCCTTCTCTCCATCATATCAGCTAGCTCTCTTCCTATACCAGTCATACTGCCAAGATTCAAAGTTCCTACTCTCACTACTACACTCCTAACCTTCCTCCTCTCTTCCTGCCTTCGGGCATGCCTCCCCCCTCCTCTTCTCCTTCGGCCAACAGTAGCCCAATTTCCGCCAGCACCCTGTTGGCTAACAGTTCTGGTGGCAGTCGTTGTTAACCCGGGCCTCGACCGATCCAGTATGGAAATATGAAATGTTGTCCGCATAAGTAATTTGGCAGAGGTTTTACGCCGGATGCCCTTCCTGACGCAACCCTCCCCATTTATCCGGGCTTGGGACTGGCACAAAGAAATGCACTGGCTTGTGCATCCCCAGTGGCTGGGTTTTATATACATACATACATATATATATATATATATATATATATTAACCAAAACAATAGAGTGTTCACACAGACTGTTATCATAACTTCCAGATTATATATGCATATAAACATTAACGGAGTGAAGAAATAATGGTGTAAAAATATCCAAATGACAATGGGTCTAAAGACTGTTTTAAGCTGAGAGGTGTGATGAGTTTTGCAATAAATATTTGTTTGTGAACACGTTGACTAGTTTATAGGTTCATAGGTTAGTACTAAGCTAACTGCCCTTGCGAGCCATTGTAAGCCTAGCCAATTCTCCCTTGTGAGACTCAAACTCTGCACCTTGTGTTTGTAAGGCAAACACCTTAACCATTAGGCCACCCTCTCATCCCTCATCTCATAGTTTGCTATTAGAGTGTATTGTTTATTAATAACTTTCATTAATTGAATTTGCAACATTGTTTTCTATGACCCACTACTACTTAAAATAAGGCATACTGCTTTCCTAAAGTAATCTGTTGCATATTTTTTTTATATTTATTTCTTCTTGAATTTCCATGTAAATGGGTATTGAGCCAAACTGGTGATGGTAATTGGTTATTGTGTTATATAAGTAAACTTACATGATTTGAGATTTTATTAATGGCACAATGAAGGGATGTCTGTGAAAATCAGTAACATTTTAAAGAATTTCCACCATTCTTTGCTAATTTTAATAATACAGTTTTACATTCCCACCCATTTGTTGTACATTTTGAAAATTAGTGCTTTTACTTTTAACACTTCACGAGATGAGCTTGATTGCTCAGAAAATACTTGAGGGATCACAGGTGGTTAAAACACTTAAGAGCCGTTCATTCTAATGTCATATATTGAAAATATTTTGATCCCCCCATCCCTTTAAAGTCCTTTACCATGCAGGGCAAGCCTCCCACATCCCCAAATTTATATATACCATCTTCATAATTGTGCAACAATAGAAAAAGGAAAAACTCACCAAAACTACACACAGTGATCTCAAGCAAATATTATTTTCACTGTTATGGAGATGATTTGTGAAGAAATGCAGGATAGCCCATGACAACTGTGTGAAATACAGTATAACGCACTTTCTGCACATAATAATAAAAAAAGTGAAGCTGTGAAAGGTGTATTTTTGCTGACTGCAGAACCATTTAGCTGAGTGACAGTGTTGGCTGTTGGATGTTGAAAGCAGCTACTGTATGTACTCATATATAGAAAGGTACTGTGTTAGTGCCTTTGTGAGCTGACTGTTGATAAAGATCCTAAAAACAAACTGGTAACAGGTGCAATAAACAACACAATCCTGTGCAATGTGGCACTATTCACAAATAAATCACCAGGGGATATATCCACCAACTGAACTTCATTCCATATGAAGTTAAAATGTTTATTTGTGAATACTGACTCTTTGCACAGGATTGTGTTGTTTATTGATAAAGATCCTAGTCCAAATAATTTATGATAACTAAAATCTGCTTTCTGTACTTATCATCTGAAGCACTGTACAGGATGTAGTTACTTCCTCATTTAAGCAGTGTCCTTCTTTCATATGTTAATTGCAAACAGTAGCGAGAGCAGACCATTCTTTTAATAGAACATATCAGAGAGATGAAGAATGACTAAGGCAATCGGATTTTGAATTACGGCTTTTAATCTGATTTTCTATGCAGGCTATATCTCTACAGTCTGGCCTACATATTCTTGCTGAGTTTCAAGGCTGCATTGGGATTGATGTGTCAGGTGACATTGATGTTAGTTTGTGGGACCAGGAGGCAAAGACAACCATGAAAACCAGGTAAACATTATCTTCTTTTTCTAAAGTATGTTGAAAGTCATCCAGCATTAGAATCTTGACTTGTTCATCTGTACGAGTAGTTTGTGTTGGTGTGTTAAATTCCCTTACTCATAATCTGACGCTCTTATTCATAATTTAATCGATGTATATTGATATGAGTAACATATGGAATATAGTTTACAAGAATTTAGACATTAAAAGGGTATTTCCCGCTACTGAAGAGTATGACATCTGTAAATCCTAAAAACAGAGCTCAAGGGATTTATGAGGGCCCTATATTATAACCTCGAACAATTAAAAGAGGGAACACTTTTTAATCAACCCCATAAAATCGAAAGCACTAAATCCTGAACACACAGAGGAGTGATTTTTTCCCAGGGAAAAAAAAATCACTGGGCCGTTTTCGGGACTTTGCCATTTCCGCCACTGTGGTGCGATCTTGGAGATGGTATGCGTTTGGATTATTTTTTTTTTTTTTTTTTTTTTTTTGCGGAGCAGCAATTTTTTTTCCCTGGGAAAAAAATAGCTGTTCCATGTGTTCGGGATTTAGTGCTTTTGATTTTTAAGGGGTCGATTAAAGAGCATTCACTCTTTTAATCCTTTGAGGTTATAATATAAACCCTTTATGAGATGACCACAGATTGAGTGAGTGTAAAAAAGCTTTATAAGCATCAAAACTCAAATGCGTTGTGTTTAATTACGTGAGTCAGGCACCTAACTTTTAAGAGGGAGAACAGAAGTTGTCATTCAGTTTCAGCAACTTGAGAGTGCTCATCACTGTAGTGTTCCTAGGTTGATATGACTTCACTTTGTTAGTCTGCCTTCTGGCAGTAGTCAATGACGTTAGAGTTTTGTTGAACAGCAAATGATACCATACTAAGTTGTTTTCAGACTGTATAACATACGTTATTAAAGTGAACAGAAAGTATAAAAAGATTCTGATGTTTGTTGATATTTTTTCAAGTTCACTTCACATTATTGTATAAGTTTTATATAATTTTTTTGTATACGTTTTGTATAATCTCTATATGTAGAGCTTTTCTCCCCTGGCCTCCGCTGAAAATGGGTCTTTTCCCAGTCGGACTTTCCCAGTAAACAAATGCAAAATAAAATAAATAAATTATTGTAATGCAGATAGTTAAAACATGTGGTAATGTTTGTTGCTAGAGTCTTTACACACTCATAGGGTGGGTTTTACATAAATCCTAAAGGTAAAGTCTATAAATGTAGCCCACTGTGAAGGTGTTTATGAATACATCTCACCACATCTCCACATCTTTTATTCTGATACTGTTTCCCTGATAGTGATTATACAAATTAGTGAAAAATGACTGACAGTTTAACTTATTACTAAGCCATGGTTATTTATGGTTGATGCCAAATAAAAGGACATTGGAGACACGTACATAATCAGAATCCTAGTGCCAGATATTATGGTAAGTATGGAAAAAGCGAAACATACAGAGGGCTATGGAAGTAGTAACTTTCTGTTTTTGGTTACTTATTTTTAGATAATAAACTAAGCATTTAGATATGGACACTAATAACAGTCTGTAAACCAAAAGGTAAAAATGTCACAAAGACAGATCATTCAAGAAAAACTACAAGAAAGACGTAGCTAAGCTAGAGTCTTCACTGTGTAATACCCTAAACCCCTTGCAGTAGAGGGCTATGAGATGTATGCAAATGGCTCCATATGGACAAATCAGTGTTTCAGCTACATACCTTCTGAATGCCCATGACTTTTCACTTTTTACTGGTGTATTCAGAACAGTAAACTACCAGCTGTAAGCATGCCATGTTTCTTCCTTCATCGGTGTAACGTAAGTGGATTGTTTGACTATACTTTGGAAACACACAGCTTAAGGCCAAGCCTGATGTCCATAAACATTAAGCTGGTTGCAAATGATCCCAATTAACATCCAAACTAAAGGATAAAAGGCCACACAGACAAACCATTCAGTAAAAGTCAAAGAAAGGTCCAGCTAAACTGGTGCCTTTGCTATGTAATGCCTTAAAGAATCCACTCTAACTTAGTTGTGTCTGTCTTGGAGTTTTAACTAACAATGTAGATAACTTATTTGTGTTTAAAGTAAGTGAATTAGGCTTGAAGTGTACATTTTCAGGTAAGACTTTTCTATTGATGCAAATTAAAATTAATTTGCAGGTAACATTTTGCAAGTATCTCAGTTATGTCGGATGCACACATTGATATACTTAATAGACCTAGGTTTTAGGATCTAGAACAAACAGTGTAAAGTAGAATTGACAGATATAACACATTGTAACCGTCTTGCCTCTTGTGTTTGAATTTCATTGTAGTGCATGGAGTGCTGTGACTACATTCCAAAATCAGAAAAAAGATAAACTTGTTACATGCTACTGTTGTGTGACACCCATCCATAATAGCATTTTCAAAGGTGTGTAACAAATGTCGGGGATAACGGAAGGGGCACTCAATATCTATCCTCCTATGTCCACTGAAGTTTACAGACTTTAGTCTGTAAGTAACTTATTTAAATTAGGGTAGTATTTAAAAACTGTCCCTGATTTTTTTTTCCTTACATGCTATGCGACACCACTTGCTAAGTAACACACTTCGGCCATTTTTTTTTTTTTTAGCAGGTAGAACATGGAGTAGTAAAACTCCATGCACTACAAAGAGTTGTGATCGGGTCTCACCAATTATAACCTGTTATTATGTGTCCTCAACATGGATGCCAAGTGCTTATCTAAACAATCCTGTCTTGGTTTGTGATTTATTGATCTTACTATTAAAAAGAAGTGCAACTGCGAAGGATAGTGAGAAGACTCTACTCCACACAGTCACATGCGACATAATTCTGTGGTAAATTATTTTGATTATTTTTTTCTTTTGCTATTTCTTTATTCATTTGAAACTGAATATGGATTCCTTAAATGGATTCCTTAAATGAGTATGCCATTAATGATTTGCTGAAGCAGAGTTGTCTTCTATGGTGTAATAAATGCTTTTTATATAAAAAAAGGTGGGAGGGTGGCCTAATGGTTAAGGTGTTTGCATTACAAACACAAGACACAGGGTTTGAGTCTCACAAGGGATAATTGTCTAGGTTTAAAATGGCTCGCAAGGGCAGTTAGCTTAGTACTAATCTATGAACCTATAAGTAAAAACCTTTTACTACTGATGATCTGTGCTCCTCATGTCAAAAGCTGAATGATTTGCTTACCATTATTAGTAGTAAACCTAGACTTAATGCTGACAGTTGAACTTATGCAATTGAACTGTTGTTATATATATTTATGACTGGACGGGTGAGATAGGTAATGTTAGACAAAGAGCAAATAGAACACATTTAGGAAAGGATGTGTCTATTGTCAGTAAAGATCACTCAACCTCAGTGAAACAAGATGATGCCGCTGACAACTTTGAAATTCTGGATACAAGTATTCAGCACTCTGAGGATTCAGGGTGTTTAGAAGGGAAAAAAAGGAAGAAATTCACAAGAAATACAGGGAATAAAAAGAAGTTGCTAACTTTATGTAAAATAAAGAGAATACATACTAAAAAGGACACTGCTTTGTTATGTAACACACCGATTACAGGGAATGATAATATTTTTCTGTCAGAAAACCTTCAGTCTACAGAAAAAGGTAGCATTTTTCCAAAAGAGAAGGTAGAAAAAAAGAGGCAAGGGGCAGGTGAAAAGGAAAAAAGTCAAAACTGAAAGTGTAAGAATTGAAGAACATTACTGTAAGAAAGAAATATAAGAAAGACAGACGCTGACAACATGCCTCAAGCTGTGGTTGTGCAAAGCCAGCTGGATGAAAATTGTATGCTTGCAAATGTAATACACAGTGAAAACAGTGGGATTAATAACACTAATGGTGATGAAGATCATTCCTTTGCAACAGTTGTAGAGCAGATATTACTGAATTAAAAGCTGAAGATCCTTCATGTCTGCTCAGAAAAGATTGGAGATTCAATTATTAAAGGAACTGATACTTAAATTTGCAGAGAAGATCATGAACATTGAATAGTGTTATGCTTGCCAGGAACAAAATAGAGAGGATGAGACAAGCCGTAGAACACCTTAATGTAACAAAGTACGGATCTGTTTTTATTCATGTAGGTACAAGGACTCTCTGACTGTTAGTAGGGAACTTACAACCCTCTTCGATAGTATAACTTGTACTGGTGTCAGGATGTATTTTTCACAAGTCACATGTAGAAAGGAGAGTCAGGTCACCATGAATGAGAAGAGTTTTTGGGTAAACACCTACATGAAAAAATGTCCCATTTTAAAAAAATGGACATGTGTAGAGCATATGACCCTAATGTTGGGCACACATGTGTTCTGACAGGATGCAGTGCATTTGTCAAGATCAAAGAAGAACATTTTTGCAGCAGATATTTTACAGTATTTAACCAACACAAGGCAGAATTTCTCCCTGGTCAAAAATGTAGAAGTTCACAGATAGCAACATTTGATATATCTCTGATGGCAAGTTTTTTAACGGAAAATTTGCTTTGTTCCCACAAGACTGCTGTTATTGTTTGAGAAACATGGTTAAAGAGCAATGCCTGGAAACCAGTTCTCTCAAGGTATAAATGTTTTAATTATAACAGACATTCTAACAAAAAATCAGGTGGCAGCGTTATAATAGGGATTAAATATAGTTTTGAGAGCTGTGATTATTACATATTCAATATTAACAACTACGGTATAGATTGTGCAACTGTGACAATAAACACAACACTGGAATGTACTGTATAACAATTATTCGAGTGTATTGACCACCAAAGTCAATTGCTGATAACCTAGAGGAATTCATACATTTCTTGTACGCAACCTAGGAGAGAAGAAAAACAGTTTGTGGGCCTTAAATTTACCAGTAACAAACTGGAATAATATTGATTCAACATTAGTAAGGAAACTATTGATAATGTATGTTCATGAACATTTGCTTCTGATTATAAAAAAAAACTACCATGAAAAGGAACATACTAGACACTGTTTGTGTTCTCAAAGAAATTACTGTTACTTCATGTCAAGTTTTACCACCGACCATTGATGTGCAGTGATCATGGAGTTATAAAGGTCAATTTATTGCTAGATAGAACTGAAATCTAAACCAATGCGCAGAAGGTTAATTACACATTATATGGAAGCAAAACGGTCATTATGTAAAACTAATTGAAGTGATGCATTCAGTGGAAAAACTGCAAAAGATATGCCGAAAGTTTTAAAAGAGAAATTGAGTGCAAAAAAAAAAAAAAAAAAAAATTTAACATCAGAATCTAGGCATACAGCATCGGGTTCTTATTAGATGACCAAAGACGCATTATATCGAATGCGTCTTGGTTGAACTTAAAACAATGAAAATTCAAAATAGCGAAGCGGTTAAGTGAATTCTTTCCCAGGGAAAGAATTTGCTTGGCTGCTTCCGTTACTTTGCTGTTTTCGGCACTGTAGTGCGATCTCGGAGTTGGTTTATTTAAGTAAGAAGCCCTCCACTTTATGTATGATTTCAATTTTTTTTTTTGTTTGGAACAGCGATTTTTCTCCCTTGGAAAAAAAATTGCTGTTCTGAGCTTTCAAGATGTAAGCTTTCGCTTACATGGGTTCAATTATTCATTGTTCACTTTTTTAAACGTTCAGTGATATAATATAGACCCTACAGCATCAGGGGGGATATATTTCCATAAGAACAAGATACCAGATTAAAGTGAGAGAGAAGAAAATATAAGAAATGTAAAAGAAGTCGGAACTGCAACTTTGAAAACTGAAATAAACAAGTTGGACAGACAAAGCTTAGTCTGAGACAAGATCAAGAAAAATTTGAAGAAAATGTATATAGATATTGAACTTATTAGGAAAACATTTTATAGATGCATAAGATGTGGAAGGAATAAAGACATACAAATTGATAAAATGTGTATAGCTTCTAAAATTTATTCTCAGACACAATGGATTATAGATATATTTACAAAATCCTATGTAAAACAGTTTGGCTCCACAAAGGGGGTAATAAGTTGTTAGAGACATCCAGGTAACCTCAGATACTGGAATCAAATTAGATTATATTGAAAAAGAACTATGCAAACTAGATCCAAAAATGAAACACTGGGAGGAGTCAGAATTAGTAATAATGACCTGACCACACTTATTTTTATTTATTTATTTTATTTTACATTTCTTGACCAGGATAGTCCAACTGGATACATGTCCATTTTCAGCGGAGGCCCGGGGAGAAAAGCTCCAAGGTAAGCAGTTAAATTTAAAATACAGTATTTAACATACCTAAACAAGCAGTTAAGATACAATATTTACAGTGGTTGCATACATAAGCAAGTTATAGAAGATCCAGGGTTAAAGAAAATCCTGAGAGTAGGTCATCATTCAGTAGCACGTCAGCTAAAAATACTGTTATTAACTCAGACAGTAAGATTCAAATGCGATATTTACAGTGGTTACATACCTAAACAAGTTTAGAGATAAACATAAGTATAGGTCAGGATTAAGTGTCACAAGTAGGCTAAAATACTGTTTTTAACTCATTGTCAAGGAGAGTTAGGCTTGCTACATTGACATAGCCAGTTTAGTGTCAAATGTTGTTTGAGTGTAGTCTTAAATTGACTCAGGGTGGTGTGCAAAGTCATTTCAGGTGGGAGAGAGTTCCAGGATCTGCCTACAGAGTTGGCAAAGAGAGAGTCACCGACAAAGTTGTTAGTTTTGATATTCTGGACTAGTAGTTTATTAGAGGATCGAAGAGATCGGGGATTGTGATAGGGGGTGATAGTATTTTTAAGAGCAGGAGTATTGTCCGGATTGTAAAGGATCTTATGGGCAATAATCAGTAGGTTATACTGGATCAAGCTGGGTAATTCTAGCCACCCAAGCTGGTTTAGCTTGATACAATGATGAGTCCTATAAGGCAGGCCAGTGGCAAATCTGGCATTGTGGTTGTAGCAGATAGAGAGTTTAAGGATAGACTTATTTAGATTGGAGAGTAACGGGGATACATGCAGAAGAGTTGAAAGTAGGAGCAGGAGGGGTTAAGAAGGCTTTTATCCTGTAAAGTGACCCTAGTATTTTATCGATGGTCTTGATGGATTGATTAACATGTAGTTCAAATTTAAGATTATTATCGATGATAACACCTAACAGTTTTGTGGAGGAGTCTGGGGAGATTATTGTGCCATTATTAGATTTTATGGTAAAAGTGAATGCAGTAGACCTGTGTGTTGGTGAGAAAAGCAACATTTTAGTTTTTTGGGGATTTAGCATCAGATGACAACCAGAAAGCCAGTTTTCTATTGTGTTGAAGGTGGTTTGTGTAGCTGACCACAGCTCTGTTGGAGAAGTGGCCCAGCATATCAGGGTGGAATCGTCAGCATATTGGATACAGCTGACTTTAGGGATAGCAGTATAAAGGTCGTTAATGAAGATGGAGAACAGAAGGGGACCTAGTATAGATCCCTGGGGTACACCCAAGGTGTTGGGTAGGAGTTTAGAGAGTTTGTTTTGCCAAAGGACAGCCTGCTGTCTATCATTCAGGTAAGAGTGGAACCATTGAATGGCTTTAGTATCTAGGCAGAATGTTTTCAGGTTGTGGATTAGTAATTTGTGATCAACCATATCAAATGCCTTGGAGAGATCCAAGAATAGGGCAGAGGATATGTTATTATTATTGCGATTAAGGTTTATGGTGTTGGAGAAGACTAAGAGGGCTGAAGTAGTGCTGTGGTGAGGTCGGAAGCCGTGCTGGGAGACTGCCATGAGGTTGTGCTGAGTTAGGTGGTGCATCAGTTGTCTATGGATACATTTTTCCATAATTTTTGCAAGTGAGGATAATATAGCTATTGGCCTATAATTGGATAACTCAGTAGAGCTGCCTCCTTTGTGAAGTGGGATTACATAGGATATTTTCCAGATGGAGGGGATTCTGCTGTTGTTCGGTTGATTAGTATTGAGATGGGGTAAGCAGTGGCATCAGCTGCTTTTTGTAGATACTCGGCAGGGAGTTGATCAGCGCAGAGTGTAGTTGGTTTTAGTTTTATGATCAAGGTACGGATGAGTGACGTGGCAACTGGTTGGAATCTAAATGTGAGTTGGTTTCTGGGGGTGGTACCTTCATGGCCAGGGGAGCTGATAGCTAGTTGGCTCTCTAGGACTTGAATAGTCTCAGTAAAGAATTGGTTAAAACTGTCGGAGACTTCCTCAGAAGGTTTATCAATGGTGGCTGCAGGGATTGGGGTGGAAGTTTGTCCAGGATGTAATAGTTTATTTAAACCTGCCCAGAACTTCTGAGGGTTATTTTGATTTATTTCCTGTAGATTATAGTAGTAGTTTTTTTTGTCTTGTAAAATGTTTTTTTTTAGTGTTGTTCCTTAATTGCCTATATTTAATGTGATCTTGGGGGCCTTTAGTAGTACGCCATAATGCCCATGCCTTGTTTCTAAGGGTGATTTTTAGTTTGGACACTTTGGAAAGCCATGGCGCAGTTTTTGCCTTAGTTCTTACTGAGCGAACGGGTGCAAGAGAATCGAGGATCTCAAGGAATTTGTTGTTAAAGTCGCGACTGCTTCCACTAAGGGGTATGTGTTTTACAATTGACCATTTACGTGAGTTAAGCTCTAGTTGGAATTTGACGGGGTTAAAGTATTTTTTGTTTCTTACCATTCTGAGTAAGGGTTATTTGGGCATGATGGCCTTGTGCTTAATAATATAGATGAGAAGGTGATTTCTTAGGTCATCAGGGAGGGTCCCAGAGGTGTACAACTGGGGATAACTATTTATAAGTACCCAGTCAAGTATGCTTTCTTTTTGGTTAGGTTTACCTATCCGGGTAGGGGTTGTGATGATTTGTGAGAATGCATGCAGGTTAACATGGGTGGTTGGGGAATCTGAGGAACAGGTATTCCAGCCTATGTTAAGGTCTCCGAGTAGTAGGGTTTCTTGGGGATAGTGATATGTTAGCCAGTGAAGTGTAGCTATATTATTGCCTGGGGGATGTACATACAGATGATATAGATACATTTATTTTTATTAAGTTGCAATTTGGTGGCAAGAATCTCTGAGTTGTTTATTTGAGGTGGTTGTATAGCTTCAATGGTGATGTTCAACACAAATTTATAGAGAACAGCTACCCCACCCCCCTTCCTGGAAGCACGATCCAGCCTGTGTATGTTATACCTAGGTGGTAGCACTTCATTGTCTGTAGTGCTAGGTTTTAACCAGGTTTCAGATAAAAAGAGAATCTCAGGGGAGTGGACAGCTAGGAGTGCATGGAGTTCGTCTACCTTGTTGTTAATACTTCTAATGTTAAGGTGACTGGCCAGGAGAGAGTTAGTTGGCCTATTAATTGTAGGTTTATGGCTTGGATTGCAATTAGAGAAGGTAGGTTTAACTGAAGTGGATGGGCCAGGGTTGGGGTGGATATCACCACCAAGTGTGAGGTTATGTTTAAACCTTGTGATGAATTTCAGGAATTTATTTATACGTTTATGATAGTGTTTTGATCTAGAACTAATGTGTCTGGGATTGGTAAGTTGATAGAGTGAGCATGCTGTAGGGCTGGACACAGTACTGTAAGATTGGTGAAAGGTGGAAGGGCTTACAGCTGGGGTGATAGTATGGCCTTTCAGGTACTGATATCCAGTGAGAAACTGGTTTTCGTACAAAGTAAGTAGATATGGGGCTAGCAAAATGGGTAATAAAGAGGAGTATAACATTATTTGTGATGGAGTGTGTAAAGTTAAGGATCTGTATTGCTTGGATTGTACAACACCAGAAGATAGAATGGTAAATTTAGAGGTAATAGAGCGGGGGTGGGAGAAAATATGTCAGCTATAAGCTGATAGGTTCTAGTAACAGGGAGTGTGGCTATGTAACTATAAATTTAGTGGTAATGGGGGTGGGTGGCATTTGGGGGCAGAGTAGGGCATGGAGCGAGCCCAAGCGAAGCGGGGCTTATACTGACTACAAGGTTTTCTAAGGCTTCCTAGAGCCGTACTGTAAGTAATTCAAGTTCTTAGTTTAATAGCTGCATTTTAAACTACTTTTAGGGTATTTGCTATATTTAGAATATAATTTTCAGGGCTTTTTAAGGTTAGAAAAAACTGTTGTAGAGTGCAAGGGGGTAACCTACTTTTTACTTAGAACTAAGAGTAAGCCAAATTGTTATGGGGGATGGACCATAGGTGCTTTAGACCCAGGTCAACAATGTACAATTAAAAGGGATACAGTTTTAAATTATTAACCTTGGCAGTTTGTTCACTTCGTACACTTCGGTAAGAACTTATAGTACCATTATATCTAATATTTACTAGGTCATATAAATATGGGGAGATTCCTCAAAACTGGAGACATTCTTATTAAAATAGTCGGGCAAGGTTTGTAGTTCAAACTCAGAGTCATGCAGACCCTTAAGTCTACTTTCATGTTGTGGAAAAATAATACAGAAGGTAATATTAAATAAGTTATTGTCAGAATTAGAAAGATTGGAACTTGAAACCATATATCAGCATGTATATGTTGAAAACACATTTATTACCACCTGTAATATAATAATAACTATGGATGAAAAAATTGTGCAGTGATGCAATTTATATAGTTTTAACTTCAGCATTTGACAAGGTCATACAGAAAACATTTATCAATAAATCAACAGCTAGATATTGATTTACTGTTGATAAGATGGATGGCTGCATGACTTACAGATAGGACATAGCAAGTATAATATAACAGCTGGATAGGTGAAATGCTTGATTACAATCAGGGTGTCCCACAGGGCTCAGTCCTGAGCCCTTACTTGTTTAGATTGCACCTTTCAGACCTGTCTTTGTCATATGTGGTGTTCTACAGTCTATATGTAGATAACCTGAAATTGGGTAAACTGATACTCCCCTCTGACTAGACAACTTCACAAGAGTGCCAAGTCTTCTGTCCTGGAAAGTGGACTCCATGTCTTTTTCTTGGAAGGTGATGTTTCTGTATTATATTTATTTATTTATTAATTGTCTTGTTTACTGGAAAAGCTTGACTGGGCACAAGTCTCATTTTCCGATGAGGCCCTTGGAGAAAAGCTCCACAATGCCGGTATGCCTAGCCTCCTCTTCCTCTTCTATGTAGGTTTTGCACAAGATTATGTGCGACTGACTCAAAATCTTGTTGGTGACTCTCTTTTGGCCTAGACAGTACTGGTTTCCCCTTCTACTTCACCTGGGCAGGGGAAATCATCGCAAGTTACCTAACATGATGGATCTTTTCACACAAGACTTGGGATCTCTCATTCACACGCACCAATTTCCCTTTTGTGGTTATGATTACATGTATTACAGATAGGGCTTGTCTGCAAAAGGATATATGAACATGTAAATTATATCAAAAATGGGAAGCAGAATAGTGCACTGTATAAACATTCTCAGACTTGTTCTAATGTTGACAAGTTTTTATTTGGAATAGTGGAAATTATTAAACTGGATGGCAGGGGGGGAGACTGGAAAAACATTTTAAAGAAAAAAGAAACGGAATGGCAGTTCAGGCTGGCTGCAATGTTCTCCCCAGGCTTGAATGATGCAGTTTCAATTGTTCCTATGTTACATGAAAAAGCAGATAAAATATAGTAACCTATAAGGTATATGTGCTTTTTATACAATTCTGGTTATATATATTAAATAAATATATTGTTTAATATATAATATATGTTGCAAAAAGCTATTTTATGCTGATCCTATCCAGGCCTTTTTAAATAATTAATTGATGTGTAAATTATTTAAATTACATTCAACATTTTATTGGTGGAATTTCAATTGATGCTAGTATTTAAATTGTGTTTTTCCATTTCTTCTTTGTTATTCAGATGAAGTCTCTTTTTTATTGAGATGAAAGCGCTCAATAACTGTGTGAATAAAAGACTTTTGTGGATTATAGCAGCTGCGGTTGTGATAACTTGGACTACATTTCTTTTATGTGCAGTATTTGCTGGTCTTCGACTTTCATAACTTGACTAAATTGACTATTTGGTCACAAGAGAATAATATGCTGATAAATACATGAAAAACAAAGCATATGAGATTCAAGAGTCATAAATTGAAAGATGAATATTTAATACAGCACACAGTAATTGAAGCTGTAGATTCATTTAAGGACCTGGACATATGGGTAGATCCAGCTTGGAGTTGTTCTAATCATATCAGCCAAATGGTTAGTGATAGTTATAGAACTATAGGTTGTACGAAAAGTCTAGGAAATCAGAAATGATAAAGTCATTCTTTGTTAATTACATTAGACCCAAACTTGAGTATGGAATTATAATATATAAACCTTATAAGAAAACCAGCATGAGTAAACTGGAAAGAGTACACAGTAAGTATACTAAGGGCATGCATGGATGTAAAAATGTAAGTTATTATTGAAGGCAAAAATATCTGAACTTATAGATATTTAAGAGGAGATCTTATTCAGGTATATAAGGCATTTAGAGACAACTACGTCTGGGAACTTTTGGGGTTATCAAAAGTCTTAGAGAATCATCTGACAATCTATGTAGATTCTATAGGAATGAGAAGTGTACTAATTGGTTCTCTAAGAAAGCTGCTGATGCGTGGAACAGAATACCAAATTATGTTAAACCAAGCACTAGTTGATATTTTTAAGAACTGCCTGGACACTTACGGGGACAACTGTTATGGTACATTAGTAGGCTAGAAGGGCATTAATTCTCATGCTTGAAATATTTTTATGTATGAATGTAAGATTCACCACCTGAGCGTCAGTCTCAAGTTGAATTTCTTATATACATATACACACACACACACACACACACACACACACATATATGGATTCACTTTAGAAGCTCAAATTACTGAAATGTTGAATTTCAGTATTTCAAGCCCATAAAGTGGAATCCTGAAAAGAGAGAAAGCTCAGAAGCACGAAATTCAAAACCTCGAATACCGGATGTTTTGAATTTCACGCTTCTGAGGTTCTGCTGTGGTTACAGATTCAGGTAAGTGTATGTGTGTGTGTGTGTGTGTGTGTGTGTGTGTGTGTGTGTGTGTGTGTGTGTGTGTGTGTGTGTGTGTGTGTGTGTGTGTTAAGGGTGTTGTGTTGGGGCTGTGGTGTGTATTAGTGTGTTTTGTTGCTGTGATGTGTGTGTGTGCAAGCAGAATGTATCTTGTGTGGTGTTGTGTTTGCGTGCATTAGAACCACGAAATTCAAAATATCCGGTGTGCGAGATTTTGAATTTCGCGGTTGTATGTTTTTGCTGTTTCAAAAATTCGACTTTATAGCTTTGAAATACTGAAATTCGATATTTCAGTATTTCAAGGATATAAAGTGAATCCATATATATATATATATATATATATATATATATATATATATATATATATATATATGTGTGTGTGTGTGTGTGTGTATGCATGTATTTTATATATATATATATATATATATATATATATATCATTCTAGTGAACAATCAGAGTGTAATTTACAATCAAGTGGATTGTAATGTAAAGTGTGAGTGTGTGTGTGTGTGTGTGTGTGTGTGTGTGTGTGTGTGTGTGTGTGTCTATATATATATATATATATATATATATATATATATATATATATATATATATATGATGTGTTTAGTGTAGTTATTTATTTATATATATATTTTTTTGATGTTCGGTCATCTGTTTTTTCACAAAAGTGTATTTTTAGAGAAAATAGTCGTTAGGTCCTGTGTTGAAGCATGAGCATTAGGCTTGAGAGAAAGAACCACCCCAAGAAACTAATAGACAGTGGAGATGCACACACCAACCCTAGCCCAAAACTAGCCCCACCTAAACAAATCCAACATCCAACCCACCCAAGCCCCCTGCATAAATACTCCCCTCCTAAATAATCCTCCAAAACATAACAAACCCCAATTTCTTCTAGCCTAAAAATATATAATCTCAACACCTGAACCCTTTGCACGAAGATATCAAACCTTCATGCATAAACTGAATTTCATCAACTCCACATCGTAGTTATCACTGAAACCTGGTTAAGTCTTGAAATTAAAGATGAAGACATCTTTCCTCCCAGTCACACCATCATTAAGAAAGACCGAATAGGTAAATGGGCTGAGGGTGTGGCCATCATCTTTCAAGCCACCTTACAAATTCATACCCACCTCCCAACTATTCCACAATACGGCAATGAAGAAATACTAATAGCAAACACCACCTAAACAATCACAAATCCATATTCATTGTAGCACCTACATCCTCCCTACCCCCCAAAAAGCCAAGACTATCGAAAACATACGTTACTACTTATCATCTACTTTCAACCAAGAAACCATCTTGCTCTGTAACCTTAACATAGATTGGACCTCTAACAAACATAGGTCTACCCCCCATAATACTAACTTCTATCATTTCACTCAGCTGATCCAACAACCAACTCAATTTGACAAAGTATCAAAAAAAATCCATAGTCTACTAGGTACTTTCAACCAACCCTGAAAAAATTAAGCTAGCCAGCATGCTCTCAGACTCGCTCAGTGATCATCACCCCTCCCACTTACATCAGCAGAGAAAGAAATAAGGACATGGGAAAGAAAAAGAGATTTAATATGGTGCAGTATTTATGAAAAGGAGAAAGCAAAACTAATCAACACAAAAAGAGCAACACCAATGATATTTGAAGAGAAATACAGACAAAGGCATCCAGATATGGAAACTTTTACAATACAAAAAATAAGAAAACAAAGGGGAAATGTAGAGAAAGAGGATTAGTAATGGAGAAGTTAAAGAAATAGAAACCAAGGTTATGGATTACCTGCAAAGTGAAGGATTTAGTGTAGAAAATCTGATAACATCACAGCAGGATACAGCAATGTGTATCCCCAAATTAAGGAGAAACCAGTGGAGCTGGAAACATCTGATCAGTTGCCATATGAAGATACTTCGGAGCCTTCCAAAGGAAACCAGTACAAAAGTTCAGCTAGAGTTACACAGCAAGGGAAGAAACAGGAAACGGTGGCATCTCTGATGCAGTCAGTGTTGTGGAATGATAGGCCAGTGAGTTCCCATATGAAAGAGCAACAGACAACACAGGATGAAACTGTAGAGAATGTGGCACAGGAAGATGGTCTGGAACTTTCTATAGAATGCCCAGAGGAAATGGAGAACAAAGAATGTGCCCTCAGTTTAGAAGGAAATGATCTAAGAGAAGAGTTGCTTGATTTAACAGAGATGGACAGACATATTAAGATCAATGAATGAACTAGACTACAGGAAGTCAATAAAACCCAAAAGTTAGAAATTTGATAAAACAAATGAACACAGTAATTAGGGCTGCTCATAGAGATTCTTGTGATATAACAGAAGTAAATAGGATATATTACTGTGCAGCTAAATTAATAACAGATAAAATCTTACCACAAAACACAGGGCAGTAAGGGAAGGAAAGGGATTATCAAATGCTACTATGGAAGTTTCAAATAGAGAAAACTATAAAGCAATTAAGACAAGAAGTGTGACTGTTAAAAGAGTGTAGAGGAGAGAACAGATCAACAGAAATATTCAAAAAGCTAGATGTGATAAAAGCAATGTGCAGTATCAGAACAGATTAGGCACTATGGCAAATAAACTAAAAAATCAGCACAGGCAGAAAACGTAGAAGATATACACATAAATGTAAAGAAAACGTACAAAATAAACAATTTATTGATGACCCAAAAATGTTTTATAGAGAATTGGAAAACAAGGCAAAAGGAATTGAAAAACCACCAAAAAAGAAGAAATAGATACATTTTGGAAAAATATCTATGAAGATCCTGTAGAACATAACAAAGATGCTAAATGGATAGAAAAAGTAAACAAAAGAATAAGAAGTTGAAATGTTCAGATATAAAATGGGATGAAGTAACGGCCAGGGAGACTGAAACAAAGTTAAGAAAAGCTCCTAATTGGACAACCCCAGGCCTAGATGCAGTACCTAACTTCTGGCTAAAAGTATTACCATCTTTACATGAAGATATAACTAAGAGCAAGAACTATTTATATGTGCACCCCAAACAGACACCAACTTGGTTAACAATAGGAAAAACAATACTCCTACTTATGAGCGAAACTGAATGCTAACTTAAAACTATAGACCAATAACTTCCCTTCCAACGATGTATAAAATATACATTGGAATTGATGCCAGCAGAGTTTATAGTCATTTAGAAGAGAACTCAGTCATGGCCATAGAAGAAATGGGTAGCAAAAGAAAGTCATACGGAACAAAGGATCATTTGTTGTAAACAAAGTTATAATGGAAAATTGTAAAAAGGGGAAGAATGTAAATATGGCATAGATAGACTACAAAAACACATTTGATAGTATCCCACATTCATGGAAAAGAGTGTTTAAAAATGTGTAAGATACACACTACACTGATCGATTACATTACACTTACCATGAAACAATGGCAAACCACTTTGCAGTTAAGGCATGATAAAGGACAGATTATTCCTGGGATAAAAATTCAAAGAGGGATGTTCCAGGGTGACACTCTGCCACCACTGCTCTTTTGTTTTGCCCTTAACCCATTAAACTGTTTAGCTAACAGATAAGGTCAGGGCTACAATATGGCTCCCAGAAAACAACAAAGTGTAAAGACTTTTCCTCTTCTTTTTCTGGATGATTTACAACTGTATAGTTCATCAGATGAGGAAATGAAAGCACAACTGCAAGTGGTCAAAACTTTTTTAGATGATATAAGTCAAAGTAAACTTTATTCTCATTTAGAACTACACACACCTAGCCTAAATTAAATTGTGTGCATCAGCTCAATTCTTGAGATTACAAAGGAAATTGAAACAACACATGCAAGTACAGGAATAAACATAACTAACAAGTACAATATTACTCCCAATGCACACAAGAAAGAGTAGAGACATTTACCAACACTCATTAATGAAAAGAATATCCTCCCCTGAGTTAAATTAGGTACCCTATTTAAAGTAATACAAAACACAGCACAGATTGAAATGCACAAGTTATTTGTCTAATATTGCAGTTGAGTGAGTTAAGTAATACTGACTATGGGTATAATAAATAAATATTGCACTTACTTGGAATATATGTAAGTATATATGAGACAAATAAATAAAAATTGATTTACTATGTATCCAGACCACTGGCACTAGTGCCTGAGTTGAGAAGTCTAATTACTATAGGGTAGAAACTGTTACTGAATCTATTAGTCCTGCCAGCGAATGCATGTTAGCATCTCCTGCCAGATGCTAGATGTGCAGGATGGGTGTTGTCCTGTATTATTTTGGTGTATTATATAAGAATGTCATTTGATCTTGATAAACATGCAAAAGAAACCTTTAAATCAAGAAAGCTGCAGCACCAAGAAAACATCAGTCTGGGACAGGAGTGTGATATAAAAGAACTTGAGCAAGAGGGAGTGTATAAATATCTGGGAACTGATGAAGGGTCAGTAATAAAACATGAATAAATGTGAATAAAACTTAGTAAAGAATATTTTAGAAAACAGCATTGACATCAAGGAACAAAGTCCAAGCTATAAACCAATTTGTTCTTCCTGTCCTAACTTACAGTTTCAGAGTGATTGACTTTCTCCAAAAGGTGTTGGATCGGTTGGACAGGAAAACAAGAAGGATGTTTCATGCTCATCAAATGATTTATAAAAATCAGTGTATATCAAGATTATATCTTCCCCTTTCTGAAGGAGGTATGGGCCTCCTCGAAACTGATTACATGTCTAGATCTGCATTCATAGGACTGCATACATATCTGCTGACCTCACAAGACCCAAACATAGCAAAAGTTTTACAACATAAGGAGAATAAGTCAAAGATGACTTCTCTGCTTAGTTTAGTAGAAGCATCTTGGTGTCAAGCAGGAATGGAATTAAAACCAGAAGTAAGTAAAAATCAGAAAGAAACTGAATGTGCCAAAAAACTAAAGATAGAATATATATAAGGTGAAGGATCAGATGAGAAGGCAAAAAATGTGGAAAATGCATTAATATGGTTGCAAGTATAGAGAGCTATTGGACCAACCTCATTTTGATTAGGATCGAACATAGGAATGGTTAAGGAGAGATGAATTTAAACCAAAAGGCAAAAGGCTAATATTAGTGGCCCAAGATAGTGAACTACTTACATGTTGGTTTATAAAGTCCATTGAACATGTGGCGTTAACAGAATTAGAAACAGTTGCACATCTTGTTGCTAGATGTGAAATACTAACGGCAGAAGAACTGTATACTGAAAGACATAATAATGTGGCAAGACTGTAAAACACTATAACATTGTACTAACTGAAAAGCACTGGAAACGTGTTCCACAAAGCATTATAGAAAATGATGAAGTTTATATCACATGGGATCACCCATTACCAACAGTTCAATAAATAGATGTGAGAAAAACGGATATAGTGGTCCATGAAAAGGACAAAAGTAGCCTTGATCATTTAAATCGCTACACCCAGTGACTACAGTGTCGTAAGTACAGAGACACAAAGTCATAAAGTGTCAGGATTTGCAGGCAGAAACAAGGGTGATGTGGAAGAAGGATACCAAGACAGTTCCAATAGTAGTAGGAGCAATGGTTGTTATAAAAAATAATTTACAGTCGTACTTAGATATGTTACCAATACATGTAATCCATGTGAATTACAGAAGGAGTCATTACTGGGCACATTGTGGGTGCTGTGAAGAGCACTTCTGACTAACATCAAAGATTGAAGTAATACTAATTTCATGAACTTTAATCATACTTTTACATAAGAATGGGGTCCATTCCCATCATTGTATTAGAAACCCAAAAGACTTGAAGAAATTAAAAACACAGAAAATACAACAAGCTCCCCAAACCCCTATATTTCAACTCTGTGAGAAACATAACCAATTTTCATAAATCTGGTTAACCCATCAAAGTGAAGAACTCATGAGAGACAGAGACAGAGGCCAGATAGCACAAAACTAGGACCCAGTCCTACCTAGATAGATATTGGTGCCTCAGAAACCACACAAAGGCACAAGTTCATTATGATAAAAAGAACTACTTCTCCATAATCCAACAAGTACAAAAAAAAATGGCAAAAATTAAACAACCCCCTACAAACAGACAGAAACTTCACCCCAAATCCTTTCCATCTGAAACCAGCAGGAACATTGCAAATTCAACAAACACTTCATATCCAATGCTCTACTTAACTCAAGCAAAAACACTCTGTAACCTCCCCAACCCCCTGACCATAGCTCCACACCCCAACTCAACCTATAACAACCTACATCCAGCCCACCTAACCCCCTTGACCATAGCTCCACACCCAAACTCAACCTATACCCACCCAACATCCCTGACCAAAGCTCTACCCCCAACTCAACCTATAACAACCTACACCCACCCCAACCCCTAACCATAGACACCCCAAATCAACCTATAACAACCTACACCCACCCCACCTAACCCTCCAACCATACCTCCACACCCCAACTCAACCTATAGCAACGTACACCCACCCCTAACCATAGACACCCTGACTTAACCTATAACAACCTATACCCACCTCACCTAACCCCCCCAACCATAGCTCCACACTGCAACACAACCTGTACCCACCTCACCTCCCCCAAACCATAGATTCACAATCTAACTTAACCTAACAACCTATATCACCCCACCTAAACCCCCAACCATAGCTCCACACCCTAACTCAACCTATATCAATCTGTATCCACCCCACTTAATCCCCCCAACCATAGCTCCACACCCCAACTCAACATATAGCAACCAATACCCACCTCACCCCCCCCAAACCATAGAAGCACAACCTAACTCAACCTAACAACCTATATCACCCCACCTAAACCCCAAACCGTAGCTCCACACCCTAGCTCAACCTATATCAATCTGTACCCTACCCCACTTAACCCCCCGACCATAGCTCTCCACCCCAATTCAACCAATAAAAATCTATACCCACCATATCTATCCCCTGATCATAGCTCAACACCCCAATTAAACCTATAACAAACTATACCCAATCCACCTAACCCCATGACCACAGCTTCACACCCCAGCTCAGCCAGTAACAACCTATACCCACACCACCCCACCTAACTCCTCAAACATAGCTTCACACCACAATATAACCTAACAATGTATACTTAACCTACCTAACCCCCTGACCATAGCTCCACACCCCAACTCAACCTAACAATCTATACCCACCCCCTGACCACCCGACCATAACTCCACACCCCAACTCAACTTATAACAGCCTATATGCATGCCACCTAACCTCTCAGATCATAGTTCCACACTGCAACTTAATCTCACAACCATCCAGATAAGTACCATGAAAAAAAATGCATAAAAAAATTGAAACCCACAGCACTAGCTCCTGACAACCTGCCATCTGAAAACCTCACTATAGTCACTGACACCATCTTCTATCCTGTTGCTATCCTAATTAATAGGTACATTACAGAAAACTACATTCCAGTCCTATGGAATCCTTCCTTCCTAATTCCATTGCACAAAAATGGTACGTCCCCAGAACTGTCAGTCACCCAATAGCAATTCTTCCACCCCTCTCCAAAGTACTTGAAAAATGCATACATCAGTAACTCCTAGGCTTTCTGCTTGATAACCAATTACTTTCTCCTACCCAACATGGCTTTTGACCATACCATAGCACCAGAACTGCCCTGCTACATTTCCGAGATACCACTAATCAGTGTAAAAACTCAGGTAATTTTGTCTCCACCCTTTTTCTGGACTTTCCAAAAGCCTTCAGCACAGTCTCCCATCAACTGTTTTTCCACAGACTAAATCATATAGGCCTCACAACTCTCTCAACTATCTGGTTCACCAGCTATCTAGACAGTTGACCCCAGTCTGTAAAATGGAATTACTTCCAATCCAACTTCCTTCCAATCACTACAAGAGTCCCCCAAGGCTCCATACTTGGGCCACCACAACCCTAAGCAGTTCTGGTCCACAATAAACTCCATCCTCCACCCGGGAAAAATAGACACCCCCACCTACCATTCCCCCCTCCTCCAACAGTATTGCCAACTCTTTCAATAAACACTTCACTGAAACCATTCTATCTTTAGCCAAACAGCGCTACCCTACATCCACTCCACCCACACCCAACTCAAATTCTTCGCCCCATCCCCCGCATTTTCCTTCACCTCAGTACCCACCTCCTATATAAAATGACTTCTGTTAAAACTTAAGCCCACAAAACTTGCAGCCGACAATCTCCACTCAGGATACCTAAAAATAGCAGCTGATGCCCTAGCATATCCAGTTTCTATGTTAATTGACCATTCCATATCAGAAAGCTATGTCCCCACTCTGTGGAAAATATCCCACATCATTCCCCTCCATAAAGGCGGCTCCTCCACTGATCTTTCCAATTACTGCCCCAATTGCCATCTTTCCCCACTTTCCAAGATGCTTGAGAAATGCATTAACTCTCAAGTTTAGACTACCTCCTAGCTAATAACCTCATCTCCAAAACCCAGCATGGCTTCAGGCCATATCACAGCACTACTACCGCCTTGCTGTCTTTCTCCAACACTATCCTTCATCATAAAAACAATGGCATGTTCTCCGCTGCTATATTTCTGGATCTATCAAAGGCTTTTGACATGGTAGCACACAAAATACTACTCTCTGTCTCACTAACCTATCCTTTTCCCAATCAGCCACCAATTGGTTCCACAGCTATCTCACCGGCCACCAGCAATCAGTTGTTTGGAATGATAACCTATCTCCTAGACTTCCTGTTACACTCGGTGTTCCCCAAGGCTGCATCCTTGGCCCCATATGTTCTCCCTTTTCACTAAAGACCTGCATAATGCCACCAAGCATGCTTCTCTCATACAGTATGCAGATGACTCCACCCTCATCTGCTTTGACCCAACTATACCGGAACTCCAAAAGATCACACAGGAATCATTCTCATCTATAGAGAGATGGCTATCCAACGCCCAGCTACTACTCAATCCTAGCAAGACTAAACTCATTATCTTCCAACCCTCCAAATCTATCCAAATTACCCCCACGTCAATATTCTAGCCAAAGACAATACCATCATCTCCCCATCAGATTACACCAAACTACTTGGTGTGGAGACTGACAACGATCTCAGATTTGACACCCATATATCTCTTACCATAAAAAAGTACACAAAAAATTAGGTGCATTATATAGAAACAAAAAATACCTCACCAAGACAGCCAGAACTTTTGTTGCCATTTCCCAACTAATCTCCACCGTACTCTGTCTCTCCTATACTTACCAACCTTAGACAGTCAGACCTAAACAAGCTCGAGGCCTGCTACTATAAAATTGCAAAATTTGCTACTGGTGCATCCTATCACAGCCACCATTGTATCTCACTTAGGGAAGTTGACTGGCTTGAACTCCCTCACCTCCTTCACCTGAACCAACTGTCATTCACCCACAAACTAGTAAACCATCCTCTTAAAATCCCATCCCTTCAAAACCTTTGCCATCCCTACTGCTCCACTAGACCCCTACACTCCAGCAGCAAAAATCTACTTCTTATCACCAAAGCCAAAAACTCATCAGGAGTACCTCTGTTCTCTTGTGCCATATCCAAACTATGGAACAACCTTCCTCCCTGTATAACCACTCTACCTTCTGGCAGTCACTTCAAGACTCTACTTAAGTCTCACCTAAAAATGCACTGGCTCTGCCCTTGTTCCAATCCCGACTAAAACCCCTCCATCTTTCACTCTTCCTCCCTTGAATTCTTACCCCAACATTGTATAAATGTCTGAGGTCTTTCTAGCTGGTACAGAATAAGTTAGACCGTAAGTACTACCAGTACATTTAGCCTTCTATTATTCCTGGTCTCTAGCCAGATATTGCTAAGTCTACTATTTCTATGTAATTCATTGTTTCTTTAATATTGTAAAATGTAACCAATTGCTCTGTTTATTGTATGTCATCTTCTTTATTACTGTAATTTCAATTACTCGTGTACTTGCTCATTTATAATTTTTTGGAGCTTTTCTCCCCAGACCTCCACTGAAAAAGGACCTGTGTCCAGTCGGAACTTCCCAGTAAACAAATGTAAATAAATAGAAAACTGATTAAATAAATCTCAGTTGCTGCTAAACCCCCGTCAAAACCACACATATTCTATTCCTTCCTAAAGGCATAAATCAAAACAACACTGGCCGTAATATTATCTGCTTAAACAACAAAAAAATTGAAAATGTCACCAACACAAAATTACTGGGCGTTATCATTGATAAGTTAATATTTGGTCTGAGCATTAACAATGTAGTCAAAAAGATACACTGCAAACTAGGCTGTCTTTACAAAGCAAAGCACTTGCTAAGTGATCATAGTAAAAAAATAGCTACCACCTCCCTTCTCTTTCCTAGCCTGTCCTATATGCCTTAACAATATTCACAGATCTCAAATATTCCACCAAACACACACTAGAAAGCTCCTGCAGCAAAATTATCAAATTGACCTCCAGCCTCCCAAACCACTCCAGTCACTGCACGGTGCTCAATACCTTCAACTGGCTTGAACTTCCTAATCACATCACCCGTTACCAGCTACTCACAGCACACAAAATACTGCACCATCCACTTAAAACACTGTCAAATCTCATCCAGTGGCATGTACCAAACAGAATGCTAAAATCCTCAGAACTCAAACTAACTTTTGGTAATAAGTCATAATTGTTACAGTGACTCGCTATTCTCTGTCATCATCTCCAAGGCATGAAACAAACTTCCAAACCTCCTCAGACTTTTAAATAACCTCCAACATTTCAAATCTGCCCTAAATATCACCTAGCAGCTAATAAACTATGTAACTATACTAACCTACAGTTTGAAGTATGCAAGCCTAACGCCGTCCATTATGGATACTATACAAGTGTAGTTTTGATTCTACTCACAGTATCTTGAAAACATGTATTTCCTTAATCTGATGTGCTTTGTAAATAATGTTTGTTGACCATTTGCTTTGAAATGCTTTGTAATTATTTATTTGTCTTTGTTAACCAGGAAAAGTATGACTTGGCAAAACCCATTTTCAATGGATGCCCAGGGAGAAAAGGTCCACATTGAAGTTACACATTATGTACATTTATAACTGCAGGGTGAAAACATCTATACATGAGATTTTTTGCATGTTTCTTACATGAATATAACATTTAAACACAAAAAAATAGAGAAATTAACATAAATTGGCTGTTCACTGAATAGAGTAATAACCTACAGTAACAATGAATGTATTTATTATGGCTACAGGGAAAGGATCAAACGGGGGTGGGGGGGGTTGAGTTTAGTAATAATTTACAGACAGATAAGTACAATGTAGTTTAAAAATTATAAGAGCTATGAAAGGAGAAGTTATGGAAAACAGCAGGAAGATAAATGGACAGAGGAGGAATTGTAGCTAGTGATGGGGTGTAAGAGGAGGAGGAAGAGTAAAAGTTTAAGAAATAAGTGTAGTATGAGGAGCGATAAGGGACAAAAAGACTGGAAAGCAAGGTGGCTGTAAGAGCTGGAGAAAAGTAATCTGAGAAAGCTAGCCAGGTGAGCAAAAAGAATAGAGACATCTTTGGCATAGCTCCTGTTTAAGCAAAGCTTTGAAGCTGTTTCCTGTCTGTTTTAACTGTGTGCGAATTTCATTCCAGATTTTTGACACATAATGAGAGTAGAGAGAGTCTCCAACAGTGTTGAGTGTCTTACTGATACGCACTAAAAGTTTATTGTTAGAGCCCAAGTTCTCTATAATGTTTGTTGACCTTTTTTGTTTGGATTTGTAAAAATGTATTTCTATCATTGTTTTGGAACTTTTCTCCCCAGGCCTTTACTGAAAATGGGAATTTTAGTTCCCAGATGGACCTTCCCGGTAAACAAAAACAAATAAATGAAGAAGTGCTTTCTGGGTTGCATTCTGACTTTGATGCTATTATTGTTTTTTTATTTGGTCAGTAGGAAAAGCTTACCAAAGAATAGGTGCCTGACAGAAGAATGAATGTTTATTGCTGAGGAGTTTGGTTCTAGGGGAATGAGAAATGGTGTTCCTTGTGAGGATTGTCTTAGGTTATATGATGAGTTTTCTCATGAAGTCTAGCTGCAAGGGGAATAAATATGTGCAGTTTGAGTAGTTTGTAGAGTTGGGATCCTAACATTGAATTTGATCTTTCTTTTATGGGTAGCCATTGGCTTTTTCTAGGGTGATGCAGTGCTGCTCATAGAGATGAGTCAGGAGGAGAACACCTTTGCTGATGACTGCTCTGGCTGGGTTGAGATAGAAAAGGGGAAATATTTTTGGTGCAGAAGAAGTGGTAGTTTATTTTGGTTGTCACTCTGTGTGGAAATGGGAGTTTCACAACTGATTAAGCCATAATACTAGGTAGTTGAAGGCAGAGGTTATTTCTTTGGAATGGTTGTGAAAGTCAAAGATAGTTAGTCAGGTGCTGGGCAAATTGTCTGCGTAGCTGTGAAAAGCTACAGTTTTGGTCTTAGAGGGGTTGAGAAGTAGTTTATGGTTTATGAGCAATTGGTGGAGGGTTGCACTGTATTGTTCTGACAACAGGGAGCTCAGATACATTTATAGGCGCATTCATTCACATGATCGCATGTAGAAATCTTAGGCGTATAGTCAATACAAGTGGCTATAACTGATGGTCACATTTTTGTGTGTGTGTTTGCACATACGTGTTTCTCCACACATATGTGCAAATGCAGAGGACCTGGTTCCAAATTGTCCTTGATTTAGCCTCATATTTACTCGTTCCTTGTAAAATATATGGTTTATGGTAAAGTGTTGTGAAATGCAGTCACTATATAAAAACAGTCATGATTTTCACACTTCATATCTTTCAGAAAATGGTTGCTAATACAAAACCTGTTATACTAGCAACTTTCTGTGTATATAACAGTGTTTAAAATACGTTCCTTATTTTCAGTCCCTGTGTCTGATTCTTGAGCTAAGAGGTTGGGAGGGTATGGGGGTGCAATGGGTTGCAGTGTATGTTTTTCACAACAGTGAGCTGAAATACATTTCTAAGTTATTCTTTATCAATTTCTTTATTCATTTGATCACAACCCAACATTTGAGTTGTACGCAGTCATACAAGGTTCTTTAATTGAGGGTCACATCTGCAGGTATATGTATAAGTAATTGGTTCTTGTATCCCAGAGTAGATATGGTGTAAAAGAAGGTATTGATTGCTTTAATAAACAGGAATGTCATCATATGTCCCTTGATTTCTTTGTTCTGTTGATTGTTGACAGTATGTTTATTATTTAGTGTGAATAAGCATTTTAACTATAGATAAATGTTTAAATTGGTTATTTGCTCTGTTGTGTGTATATAAAATGCCCTGTTTTGGGCTATAACAGAGATTTTCTGGCACTTAATACAGAGAAATGAGGCTGTGAGATGTTAATGTGCTGCTTCCTGTATTGCAGGGTTTGATTCCCTCAGTCTTTGTTCTACTGTGTGACTCCGACTAAGTCCATTTACCAGACAGTGTTCCTGGGCTACCTCTGAAAAGGGGCACTCACGTCCAGTGGGCTGTTGACAAATGCATTGCACATTTGTCTTTTGAATTCCTGCACCTTTCATATAGTCACTAATTAGTGTCTCATCCCAGCTCATCTCTTGTAGTTTAATGAGCTGTCACATGCACTTTCAATAAATGTGAGTTTTAAGGGAAGAGAAGTTTATTCTTGCTGTCTGTTTTTAGTGAGACAGTTTTTTATTTTCTTTAGCAAATGGTTATCGGTGTTTTTTTCTATAAAATTTGCAATAAAAGTTTTAAAATAAATTGAAATCTCCACGACCATTGTAAAAGTAAAGACGAAAATAGTGTGCACATTGAACACTGTTTTATGGTAACTAGGAAGAGAAAGCCAAGTAATGGCATCCAGTATCACAGGGATAGTGGTCCACTTCCACATCTAGGGTCCCATTTGACCACAGTCCACGCACAAATTGAAACAGGAGCACGCAGACACACACACAGTTACATGCATACAGCACAGACCAACCTACATAATTTACGTTACCCTTCAGTCATCTGATAAGGGAGGCTTAGTAGAGCAGAATGGCTATAATTAGCTCTCCGCTCTAGTCAGCCTTCCCTATTATGTGGAGGAGCCAGCACACATATATAAATATATGACATGTATATATATTTATATATGTGTAATATGTATATGTATATATGTGAGTGTGTGTGTGTATATCTACTTTAAAAATGAAGATCAGAACACCAACGTTTATTTTTGCAAGACTGAAAATATCAAAACCTGACATGACCGAATGCAGAAGCTTTCCCAGGGTAAGTTAACACTTGCCCAGACTTAACACCGAAGTAATCAAAATCCACCCAGTTAGGGGTGCTACACCCCCCATACCCCCCTAAAAATATATATCAACTCCGGAATCACACTACAGTGGAGAAAAGGGCATGTTGAGCAGGCATTTACTTACTCTGGGAAAGTTTCAGCGTTCGTGTGTGTCGGGTATCTCTAGTTGTAGAAACTGTGTTTTCTTAAGTACTCCATAATTTCTTTAAATGTTTTATCACTTACATATCACTCTCACTTAGTTAAATTCTGCTTGTAGGCATTCTCTCCACTAAAACTATCATCATGGTTGGCTTTAGACACCCATAATACCAGTGGCTGTGGGGGACCCTGTAATCATTCATGACTGTATGGGGACCCTACAAAAGTGCTACTTGTTTATTTTTATTTTATTTGACATTTGTTTACCGGGTTAGTCTGACTGGGCAAGATGCCCATTTTCAGCAGAGACCCGAGGAGAAAAGTTCCAATTACATAATAATCAATACATTGATTAATACAAAAAAATTAAAGTAGGAGAACAATTGGTCTTTATACAAAGGAAGTAAGAAATACATAAAAAATGGAAAAGAATGTATAAGTAAATCATAGGAACATATTACACTAAAAAAGAAAGTCAGTGATTTAAAACAATTTGTAACATTCAGGGTGACAGTAATTACAATGTAAAACCTTAAGAGGAAATAGGGACTGGAGGTAGAAGAAGAGGAGGAGATTGAGAGGAGTTAAGTTAGATGTGAAGGAAAATGTATCAGTAAATTGAGTTAAAATACTTGGTTGAGGTAGAAAAAGAAGAGGGGACCTTAGCTGTTGAGAGAGAGACAGGGAGGAGATCTTCAAGTGGGATCACTGCAGGAGCAGATCCAAGAGGTATGCAGGCAATCTTTCAAAGCTGTGAGTATTATCGATTGTGTGCAAATGCAGAGGAAGTTTGTTCCAGGCAGAGGTGACAGAGTGGCTATAGTGTATCTTACCAATGGATTTTGTTGGGTTTGGAGATGGACAATAGGAGTTGGTCTGAGCTACGTAGGCTGCGGTTAGGGATATAGAAGGAGATAAGGTGGACAAACAAGGCGATGATGAAGGATACAGTGGGTCAGATGGAGCTGTGGCAGGAGGAAATGTGTTGGAGTTCAAGCCAGTGGAGTTTTTTTAGGGCAAGACAGTGGTGTGTTCGATGAGGGAGATTACTGGCAAATTGAGCTGTTTTATTGTATGTGTGTTCAAGCTTATTAGTCAGATTCCTTTCTAGTTGGGTGAATAATGGGGCGGTGTAGAGAAGGGTGGAAAGAAGGTATGCTTGAGCTAAGGACAGTTTGGATTCAGGAGTAGGAATTTTTTATTCCTGTACAGCAATCCAAGTTTTTGGTGAGTTTTTTATACAGTTATTAATGTGAATGTCAAATTTAAGTTAGTCATCAACATAAACTCCGAGGAGTTTAGTGTGTCATTCAACTTTGATGGGAGTATTATTTAGAGAGGAGATGGAGAAGGTGGTTTTGAGATGTTGGAGAGATTTAGGCAGGAAGAGTAGAAGTTTAGTTTTGTTAGGGTTATGAAGTAATTGATTAGCAGAGAGCCATTTTTCAACAGAATGTAGAGATTCTTGAGTAAGAGTGAGTAGGTGAGGTAGTTTATCAGATGTGGAGATTATAGTAGAGTCATCTGCATATTGAATCAGAGTGGAGAGAGGACAAGAAAGGTAGAGGTTATTAGTAAAGATGTTGAATAAGAGGGACCCAAGGATGGAGCCTTCTGGCACACCTGTTTGAACAGCGAGAAAAGGGGAGGTAGAAGAGAGCCATTTAACAGATTGTAGCCGATCAGATAGATAACTAGAAAACCAGCTGAGAGAGGAGTTACAAAGGTTAAGGCAGGCTAGTTTGGAGAGAAGGAGCTTATGAGATACAGTATCAAAGGCTTTAGAGAGGTCAAGGAATATGCAGGAGACTAATTTGTTATCAAGAGATGAGGAGATTGCTTGAGTGAAAGATATAAGGGCAGTAGTGGTGCTATGATGAGGTCTGAAACCATGTTGTGTGGGGGTGAGGAGGTTCTCATGAGTGAGATAAGACATGAGCTGTTTGTGTATACACTTTTAGAGAATTTTAGAAATGGGAGAAAGAATAGCGATGGACCTAAAATTTGAAGGGTCAGTGGAGTTTCCTCCTTTGTGCAGGGGCAAGATGTAGAATTTTTTCCAGATAATAGGGACAAAACCATCTGTTATTGAGCGATTGATAAGTATAGAAACTGGGGAGGCAGCGGAGGAAGCTGCTAACTTAAGATAGTAAGGTGGAAAGTTGTCTGCAGAGGGGGTACAAGGTTTAAGTTTATTGAGGAAGAATCAAATAGTTAATGTGGGGATGGGTTTAATGGAGAAAGGAGTGGAATGAGGAGGCGGGGTGGGGTGCCAGGGATAAGATTGGTATTGGGTTTAAGTAAGTTCTGTATAGAGTTAATAAAGAAGGAGTTAAGAAGAGTGGCGGTCTCGAGAGAGGAGATGTTAGGAAAAGGATTGGGGGAGGGGTTACCAGGGTAAAGAATTTTGTTGATAGTGGACCAGAGTTTTTGGGGGTTGGATTGAGGGTTTGTTTGCTGGTTGAGGTAAAAAGTTTTTTTGTCAAGATAGATTTATTTTTTAGCATGATTTCTAAGTTCTCTATATACTTGGAGATTTGAGGTAGTTTTGTGCCTATTCGAGGATTTCCAGGCACTGTCCCTTTTCTGCATGAAGGAGTGACTATCTTTGGTAACCCAGGGAGCATAATTAGATTTAACTCTAATTTTTTCTGATGGGGGCCATGGAGTCAAGAATGCTTAGAAATATGCTGTTAAATTGTAGAACAGCTTCTTCAAAAGGGAGGTTGTGAAGGAAGGACCAGTTGATGGAAGAGAGTGTTTAGTTGAATTTATCTGGGTCAAAGTTGGATAGGTTATGGCAGTCTCTATATATCTGGGATTTAATAGCTTGGGAGGAGTGGCGCTGAATAGAAGTTGGGAGGTGATCGCTAAGGGAGTCAGATAGTGTAGTGGGATTATGATAGTGATTAGGATGAGAGGTAAGAATCCAGTCCAAAGTAGAGCTGGAGTTAGTTTTAGAGTTTATGTGAGTAGGAGAGGTTATGAGTTGAGAAAAAGTAAATAGGTTGATGCTAGAGGTTGGAGAGAGAGAGAGCACAGAGTATTCCAGTCAATGTTAACGTCTCCTAGAATGATGGTTTCATAGGAGATAGTTTGAGATATCCAGTCAAGGAATAGTTCAAGGGTAGGAATATTGTCACCGGGGAGTATGTAAATGGAGGCAATAGCTATTTTCTTTTGTTTGTTTAAGTTGCAGTTAACAGTGAGTATTTCAGCTGGGTGAAAACAGGGGGGGTGAAGGGACAGCTGTACAGAGTATAGCAGGGTGACTCCTACACCTTTTTTTAGGTCTGTCTTGGAGAAAATATTTTAGCCAGGGGGTAAGATTTCAGTATTAGTAATGTGAGGTTTTAGCCAAGTTTCAGAGATGGAGAGAAAATTGGGGGTATAAAGTGATAGCCAGGAATGCAGTTCAGAGACTTTGTTTTGGATACTTCAGATGTTGAGAGCCATAATTTTAAGAGTCTTAGCAGATTGGGTAGAGAGATGTTAAGGGCTTGTTTGCAGAGATGGAGAAGTTGCTGTGGAGGAGAGATGAGTGAGGTGAGTGTCAGGGCCTGGGTTGGAATGAATATCACCTGAGCAAAGTAGAATGTTTAAGAAGAAAAAGGAATTGGAGAGGAGAGAGGTAGAGGTAGTCAGACTTTAGTTTTGTCTTAGAAGGAAGATAAGATGTTGGGTATTTACTTTTATAAAGGTAGGCATTGTGATGGGAAAAAGAGAGGGTGATAGAGGGAAAGAGTATGGACTTGGGAATTGCTGTTTTGGTGAGGAAAAGTTGGGCTGTGGTGGAGGTCTGGTAATTTATGATGGAGGGATGTGGAAACAGAGAGGAGAGTTAGTAGTGTAATAGTAAGTAGTAAATGTAGCATGTTAGTGAGAGGTTGGAGTGGGTGAGAAAATAGAGGGGAGGGGAAAAATAAATGGAATATAAAGTGTGATGAGACATTCCCTGAGAAAAACTAGGCCAAAAAAATCATTCATTCCCTGATTTTGCACTTTATCCTAAACAAGGTTGTGATAGGACCCTGTTAGGATAAAGCTAGTAATCAGTGAATGAACACGAGCAAAGAAAGCTGTAGAAGCTGGCAGCCCAGAGTGACCAATCTCAGTGCTTACCTGGAATTTTAAGAAGAACAGATGCTCCTAGTCTTCAGGAATCGTTTTCTCTGTCAGGGTGTTTTATAAATACTGACAGGACACCAGATTATATAGCTCACCTTTTTTGCTCAAGAATTCTGGTCAAAGGGACTTTCAAGATGGCTGCACACTAACAGCTTAATTTCAGCTCTCCCAATCTGAAAACAGAAGCTCAGAAAAAAGAGCCGGTGAACTTGTCTTTTTGGGTACATTTCACTGGCTAGTATGTGCACTGTCTGAATGCCAGCAAAAAAGAAATTCAGAGAACCTTGAAGAAAATCAGTCATAAAAGGTGAGGAGAAAACATTGACTGGGAAGAATTCTGTAGCTGTTCAGCAAAACGTAGTGCAACCTCCAGCTTTGCTGCAAGACATGACTTCCAGTAATCTAGAGGAAAAAAATAAGTCAAATGTACTCAGAGCTGATTTAAATAAATTAAACACTGAATGGGTATATCAACTCAAATAACAAAAGGCTGGAAAAAATGGAAGAAGCTGTAAATGGATATTCAGATTAGGTGATAAAACTGGAAACATCACAGGCTGAAATGAAGAAAAGGCTGGGTGAGGATGAGACTGCTCAAGAAGATATGTTTCAAAAAATAATAGAATTAGAGGACAAAGCACTTAGGGAAACTTGAGATTTTCCGCTGTACAACATAAACTGGAAGGGACAGATTGTATTAATTCTATAAAGGCACAAATAAGCAACTGGACTAGTATGTATTAATTTTATAAAGGCACAAATAAGCAGCTGGACTAGTATTCCACAGCAGGAGTTGTTAATTGAAAGGGCACATCGTGTATATGCTCCAAACCTGGCCATAAGAAGCAACCTAGACCTTTAATAGCCAAGATGCATTCCTATCAGCAGAAGAAGTTGATTCTGACAAAACTGTGGCAGAAAGACAAAGTACTAAAAGTGGGAGACAGTAGCGTGTTTCAAGAAAATGATTACTCACTGTACACCAGGAAGTAGAGGAGTAAATTTATTTCAGTAATTAACGAATATTCAATCTGCTGTATCCAGCTATTTTCAGAATATTCTTCCCTGAAGGGTCAAAATCATTTTTTGGTGTAGAATATGCTAAGAAAGGAATACAAATATTTGTACAACAAAAGTGACCTATCAAACAAGGAGACTGTTTCTTTCTTTTGGTAATAAAGCCAATAGAGAGACTGTGCCAGTGAAATATTTTCCAATGTTTTAAAAGAAAATACTTGAGAGACTGAAAAAAGTACAAATGTTGACAAGAAGAACCAAGAGTACATTCCAAATGAAACAGAGACCAGATTTTGGAGATGGAGATCAATAGGAAGAAAACCAACAACTCAGTAATTGACAAATAAATGTGGTATTACAAAGCATTAGTTATATTTGTGAAACATGACAGAACACAAAAGCTTGGAAATATTGGACTTCTTTGACTTTGTTAAACTTGTAGGGCACTCCAAAGCATATGCCCTAATTTATGTCATTAATGTTTGGAAGAACATTTAGGAAAGGGGAAGAGGAAGGAAGGCAGGAGTAAAATGTAAGTAAAACAAAATTTTGTTCTTAATGATATTTTTATAATGCATGACATAACCTGTATGCTATAAAGTAAAGATTTCTCAGTTATTTCTGAGTGAAATAGGGATGCTAAGGTAAACATGTGGCTCTGTTTTTTTTTTTCCCTTCTTTCTTTCTCCTTGTTCTGTTTTAAGAAACATAAGCACTGCAATGCAAAAAGAGAAGAAAAGTCTGGACAAAAGTGCATGATACAAGAAAAATTGATATGCTTTTTCTTACTCTTGCAGAGGGTAATGACTGGATTAAGGCACCTGGCTTGATCTAGTAATAAGTTTTATGGGAAAGCAGATAAATGAAAAAACACTGAATATAATAAAGTGTTTTCCTCTAGCAAATAAATGAGACAAAACTGAGAAAGAAAGATGAAGTACTAAAAGTGGGAGACAATAGAGTGTTTGTGAAAGTGATTACTTATTGTACACCAGACAGAACAAATAAAGTAGAAGCAACTGTGTATCTGGTTGTAGTGTGTCTCTGAAGATAATCTGATAAAGGGCAATAAAACAGAATACTTCTTTCTTTCAATGACTAGGAGATAATGTTTTTTGAAAGCATTCAAGTGTTTTTCTAATCTGAGAGAGGGCTAAAGATAAGACAAAAATAGACAGCATTTAATGGAAGTAGAAGTACAAGCTGTACCATGTGTCTTATCATGGATAACTTTCCTCATAGGTTAATCCAACGAGTTTGGCTGCCAGTCTGAGACAGTTTTTCCTATTAGGAGGGTTAAACTTCAATATTTGAAGATGTACATAGGTTTGTATGTTAGTGTTAAGTTAATAGGTTTTAGGGTGTTATGGGATGTGTTTTTTTTTTTTTTTTTTTTTTTTTTTTTTTTGAGGGTTTTCACTAAAACAAAAAGTTCTGTAAGATGTGGCATACATAGGTTCAAATGGATATAACAAGAAACAACTGAGTAAAAGATCAACCTGCCAAACAGTGTATGCATTTAACACAAAAGCTGTTACACATAACAGGGGAGAATAATAACTTCTAAACATAATGACAACACTTATCTTTAAATTTGAATGGTCTCACAGATATATACAAAAAAGAAAGAGTAATGACCTATATTAAAACGTGCAGGGTGTGAGTGGCTGTGCTACAAGAGACACATTTGGAACGAACTGAGCATGTGAATTTGATAAAGAAAGGATATCAGGATGGTTGTTCAGCTGAGTGTCTGGGACAAAGGAAAAGGGGAGTGCTTATGCTGATTGCAAGAGTAGCTCCAATAGTGATAGAAGATGGATAAAAAAGATAATAATGGTAGGTTTCTGATACCAGTGGGCTACTGCAAGGGAGGAAGATTATGCTAGCATGTATATGTATTCTACCTAAAGCTGCTATAATGGAGCTTTAGAAAATTCTGGTAGAAATAATCAGCTTCCAGCTGGGGATATTTATAGGTAGGGACTAGAATTTGATTTGCAGCAGTGAGGACGTATTTTGGGGGCCCAGAAGGAAAGTTTACAGAATTGTAATTGCCTAGACATAGCAAGGCCTTGCTGAGTCTAATTATGGTGGTCACCAAAAAAAGCATTTATTAGAAAATGAAAATCAAAGTGTAAAACAACTATACTGGAAGTAGTGACTATTGTAACAGAGGTAAAACAACTGGAAAAGGGTCGGAGCAAACTACATAGATAGAAAAGGGGAATTGTGGAAACAATATATGCAGAATAAGGTTTCTGAGGAGGAATGAGGTTTAAAAGAAGGCAGGATTTCAATGAGCTATGTAATGTTCGACTGGCAATGACTGGATAGATTATAAGTGCTGTATAATGTTTGCAGCTAAAAATATGTCAATATGTTTTTTTTATTTATATAAATGCATGATTGCCTGTGTCATAAGTTATAATTTAATGAAGATGTTTCTTGTTTAAAAAAAATAATTCTGATCAAAGTCAAAATGTATGTCAGAATAAAGGCTCAAAATCATGTGCACTTTTAAAATATTAGTCAAATTAACTTTCAAAAGTTAATTGAAAGACACCTTTTCCATCAACATGCATTTTTTGAACAGTAAGAATATTAAGTCCTAATCTCTGGTATTACTGACGGTCTGTAATCCTGAATGATTTACTAGCAAGGAGGGCCAGTGTTAGCATTTTGGGGGGGTCCCTTTATACTCCCAGTTTAAGTATCTCTGTCACTGGTACCTCTAAACAACCTTTTAGTTCATGCTGCAAAGTTTTAGGAGTAGTATTCACGGACTGAACTGTAGATATAATGCTGTTACATTGTGCCAGTGTATGTACCACATCATTTTGGCACATCTCACAGAGGGACATTCATAGTGACTGGCTGTTAGTTGTAGTAATGTTACGTTACAACAACCCTATATACAGGGCTAGCATTAGATGAAATGGAGCCTTAGGCAAAAGCCTCCATGGCATCCTCCACTTCCTACTGTTTAACCCCGCCGACAGACACCTTTCCCATCCTAGGCTCCTGTCACCATGTGCATTACTTTTTTTTTTCCTTTTCTCATATTTCACCTTACTGTTCAGCTTTTTCTAAAAGCTATGACTTTCTAGATCCTTTGAAGTGCATTTTAGTGTTTTTAAACACCCTTTTCATTCAATGATAGCCTGAACAAAAATCATATCTGAAGAAAGAAAGAAATTCAACATTGCTGTTCAGCTTTACTTTTACTTGTATCCTTTTAGCACACCTTAAGTGACAAAGACAGCGCAGTAGTAACTGTGTAGGAAATGTCAATTAAGTTAAGGTGCCCCCCCCACGAATTCACAGCACAGCTTTCAAACATCCCAAATTCCATAGGAACATCCATTTTTACATTTAAATAAGCTTAATCTCCCAAATGCCCAAGTTGGGTACTTTGTTCCCTGAGATTTGCGGTAAAGTGACCTCTATTCTGGCTGTAGATGTATTAGCCAATCAGAACATCACTGTACTGCATCTCATTTGCATGCTGCTGGTCAATTTCTTCATTTCTTTATGTTTCCTGTTTCTGTTATGCAAAGGCATGGGCCTGATGTGATTTTGATCTTCAGTTAGGTCCATGCAGTCAGCATACAATTAGGGAAGGATGGAGGAGCCTTGGTACAGAGTTCATTAATCTCTGTGATTCCTTGTTGTGTCTTTCAGCTTTTCCCGGATAGGGCTCGCCACAGTGGAATTCCGGTCCGCTAATGATTGGCAATAGATTTTTACGTGCCGAGTTGCCAGCCCTGACGCACAACCTTCAACGAAGGTACGCCCATTCACGCATGTCGCCACACAGAACACGATTTAGCTGAGTATCGAACAGGACAATGTCTTACTGTGAGGCGACAACGCTACCGCAGCAGCACCACCACAGTTCCTGCAGCTTAAATTTATTTTAAGGGAAGAACAGGAGAGCCAAGGCCAAGAAGAAGCTTGAAGGAAGGATTCAATGCTGCAGCACCCAAAACTTAGGTTCATAGGAAGACCATTCTGTTTTTTGGACTTTGGATCTGCGTTGCATTGGATTTGAAATCAGAAGGGAGCTGCTGGAGTGGCTGAGCATATTTTGGCACATTAGGTCTGCGATTTTCCTTATCTGTGCTCTTTGGGACTTGTCTTATGGTTGACTCTTTTCTGTTTAAATTTTGGCAAATTGCAAAAAGACTTTATTTTATGACATTTTATTTATTATTTATTTATTATATTTGTTTACCAGGTAGTGTCTGACTGGGCCATGGGCTCGTTTTCAGCAGAGACCTGGGGAGAAAAGGACCACAGTAGTACAATACAACAGTTATTGCAAACAATATAGGCATATATACAGTATGATTGATAGAGCAGTACATTGTATAATACAGACCAAGCAACTGCACTATGCAGCACTGGGATTTTTTTTTAATAAATCAAAAATAGGACATTAGAAGATGGAGGGTATAAGAGAACAGGTTAATAGTTATAGTGGGTTAATAGTTATCCAGGAGAGTGGCAAGAGCACAGCCAATGATTAGTGAGATGTTCTTTTAGGAGTGCTTTGAACTGATTGTGACTAGGGTTTTTTTGTTATTGTCTCTGGAATAGTGTTCCAGAGTTTGGCTATTTTGTGTGAGAAGAGGGAGTCGCTATGGTAGTTGTGGGAGTTGGAGACCATGAGTAAGAGTTTATTTGAAGATCCGCGAGATCTGAGATTGTTACTGGGATGGACTAGGTGGGAGATTGCTGGGGAGTCATTAGGGTGGCGGATTATTTTGTGGGCTAAGGTTAGCTGATTAAATATTAAAAGGTTGGGGAGCTCCAGCCAGTTTAACTGTGAGAGAGAGCTAAGCAGTGGTGAGATCTGTGTTGGTTGATTGGTGCCATATTTAGCTATCTTGTTGTAGCATGATTCTAGGTTGTTGAGGTCTGATTTTCTGAGATTAGTGAATATAAGGAAACCATACAGGAGGGTGGACAGCAGGTGTGTGCGAGCAGTGGCTAGCCTGGCATTGGGAGTTAGGTATGGATTGGCTCTGTATAGGGTGCCTAGTTTGATGTGGACCTTTTTGATAGTTTGGGCAATGTATGCATTAAATTTGAGGCTCTCATCTATGGTAACATCTAAACGTTTAGTGTGATTTGTGGGGACTGTCTCAGTTCCATTTGCTGAAGTGAGTGAGATAAGGGTCTGGGTATTCTTAGTTCTTTTGTTACTGTGACTATAATTTTAGTTTTGTTGGAATTTAAAATGAGTTGGTGTTGAGAGAGATATCTTTCAATGTCCTGAAAAGATGATTCCATTTTTATTTGGAGTTCTTGGGGTGTGGGGGCGGAGCAGATGAGTGTAGCATCATCAGCATATGGTACTATTTAGGCTTGTTGAGTAGCTGAACTGAGGTTGTTTGTAAATATGGTAAAGAGAAGAGGGCCAAGTATAGATCTTTGGGGTACACCTATGGAGATGGGGAGTAGGGGGGATAGACAGTTTTCCCATTTTGTGGCTTGCTAATGATTGGAAAGATAGCTATGGAACCAGGTGAGTAATGAAGGACTGAGGTCATATAAAGATGGTTTGTTGAGCAGCAATTGGTGGGATACTGTGTCAAAGGCTTTGGGCATATCGAGAAAGATAACAGAAACAAGCTGGCCTTCATTTATGAGTGGATGGATGATGGTAGTGAAGGTCAGGAGGGCAGTGCTGGTGCTGTGCTTTGGTCTAAAGCCATGCTGGGTGCTGGACAGGAGGATATTGTTAAGGAAGTAGTTAACCACAATATTTAAAATCTGTCCATATGTTTGGTCATTTACCCCCTCCCCGATTATTTTATGCTTCATCCAGATTTTTTGTGCTAAGAAGCATTTAAGAGGTAAAGGTCCAGATTTTTGCCTTATTTTTGGTCCGTTCCTCATAAAATGTATTGTTTTTTGGCAAATCACTCACTGACTGAAGTCACTAAATACAGACATTTGAGTTTCAGACTTTGATAGCCTTCAGAAAATACATGCTAACGCATATCCTGTTATTTTAGCAGTTTTCTAAGTTTATAGGAGCAATATTTAAAATCTGTCCCTGTGTTTGGGCCTTTGTCCACCCCCCCCACACACTATTTTATAATTCATCCAGATTTCTTGTGCTAAGAGTTTGAGAGGTATAGGTCCATATTTTTCCTTATTTTTGGTCTATTTCTCATAAAATTTATTCTTTTGTGGTAAATCACTGACTTGAGTCTCTAAATAATGCAGACATTTGAGTTTCAGACTTGTATCCTTCAGAAAAGTATGTAAAACTGGTCTATATCACTTAATCGAGCAATGGTTGGCCACCATCTGGAATTTGCCCTTTTCCCCACTGTAGTGTGATCTCGAAATTAGTATATTTAGTTGGGGGGGTGATGGGCGCAGCCCCTCACATTGGGGGTGTAGCCCCCCACCTGGTTAGGTATTAAACTTTATATTTTTTTCACAGTTGCTAGGTTGGCCTACCATTGGTTAGCCCTAGGAAAATTTTGTTTAAAAGTGCGTTCACTGATTTATGTGTTCGAGGAATAGGGATTCAATAAATAGTAAATTTGATTAAGTGATACAGACCCATGTTATACAGTTGACAAACTATAAAATAAACAAAAAAGGAACCACACGCAGCTCTGTCACTAAAAATAACAAGAGACAAATACTTTATTGTATCGTAAGTGACAAATACTTTATTGTATCATAAGATAAATGGTTTCGTTCTGTGTTAGTAAAACTTTATCAGATAAAAAACACACATTCATAATCAATTAAATAGTTAAAATGCCTCATCACATGATCCAAATAATGAAACGAATAACTGATCTTAAAGCAATACTGCCCCTAAATAGCATACATATAAAACCCTTTATGACAATATATTATTCCAAAAAATGTCTGATGTTAAATATAATAAAAATACTAAACAATAGAAAGAGTAACAGCAAATAACAATAAAAGCCTGTCTACCCAACCTAAGCAAATGACTATAAGAAAGACTGTAAAATGTTAAATGTTATAAGAAAATATGAATAATTAAACACAAAAAAAATCTATTCACCTCTGCAGAGCTTTTAATTTTAAAATGGGCATAACTGAAATGTGTTCATTGAGTCCTGGCCATGCATAAGAATTCCAATATAAGACCTCCTTGCTCTAATTTATTAACATTCTCAGCTACCACGAATTTAAAGGTATGCCCAGTGCTCTCCTTAATAAAGCATTAGAACTCTTATTTTTTATATCGTATAAATGCTCATAGATGCATTGATGTAACTTTCTCTCCATCTTTCCTATCTAAAAACATGGACATTCTTGGCAATTAATCCTGCACTTTCACAACTATATTTGCCCCTAACACCAAATAAGTGCTCTTTAATGTTACAAGATGTATCTACATCTATATATTTACAGTAGTTACACCTTCCACATTTATTCATGGAAGGATACAAGATGTCTGTTTTTTGATGAGATTCAAAATGTTTTTTTTTTCATATTTATGTTATGTTGGTAAACAACTCTTGTTTTTTCACCTACCTTTTATATTATGTCACCATCCTCCTTCAAAATCTTCCAGTTTTTATACAAAATCCATCTCAATTGTTTACTTTCAACATTAAAAGTGGTAATAAAACCATGTGCAAGTGATGGAAATGTTGATGCTTCTATAGTATTTGAGTAAAGAACAGTGGGTTCATTGCACGTAAAATGTCCCTGATATTGTAATATCAGGCTAAAAAGCCCAAACTGGCATTTGCTCTTAACTTCAAATAACACCTCATCAGTCTACTCTACAGGGTAACCGTTCATTGCAAACATATGCTTTAATGTGGCACATTCATCACTGACTTGGCACTCTAAAGTTATTGTGCGTCCCACCCTCACTAGTTGACCATTTATAACAGCTTTTTTCTGAAAAAATGGGTGCAAACTAGAAAACTGGAGTAGTGAATTAGAATATGTAGGTTTACGAAAAATTGTGATTTGTACACATTATATATCCTATTTTTATGTAGTTGTGTATCCAAGTATGATATACTTTCAGTATTCTGGGTGTAAGTAAATTTAAAAAAACAGTACTGTTCTTTAAGTAGTCAGCAAATTCTCCTCTTTATTTTATCCTTCAGGAAATACGTGCTAACACATATCCTGTTATTTTAGCATTTTTCTAAGATTATAGGAGTAATGTTTTAAATCTGTCCCTACATTTGGGCCTTTGTCCCCCACATGTTATGCTTCATTTGGATTCCTTGTGCTAACAGGTTGAAAGGTATACGAGTCCAGCTTTTTGCATTATATGTTTGGTCTGTTCCTTATAAAATGTGTTGTTTTCTGGCAAATCACTGATTAAAGTCACTAATGCAGACATTTGAGTTTCAGACTTTGATATCCTTCAGAAAATGCATGCTAACACATATCCTGTTGTTCAGGCATTTTTCTAAGTTTATAGGAGCAATATTTAAAATCTGTCCTTATATCTAGGCCTTTGTCCCTATACTATTTTATGCTTTGTTCAAGATTCTTGCGCTAAGAGGCTGGGAGGTACGTGTCAAACTGTCCAGAATATCCATATTTTTGCTTCATATTTTTGGTCTTACCCATTTACTACTATGTTTTTAGTAATGTGTTTATTAATAAAGCTGTATTCCTGGAAGTAGTGCTCTGCATTTTGTTGTGAGATTTGCAGATTTGTACAGTTTTCTTCAAGGGGGGCCAATTTCAGGACTATTTTTTGACCTTCTTGAATGTCTTGGGGAAATTGTTCATGACTCATAGATATTAAGGATGCTTGCATTCTGTTTAAATGATCTGAAATATAGAAAATGAGCTTTTTCACTGTTTGAACAAACAAAAAACACAAAAAATGCTCAAACTGAAGGTGGTAAAAACTGAAAAAAGCAACAATTAACTACCAGCAAAGCACTTGGGAATGAAATAATGTAGCTCCAAAAGAACTAGTGTAACCACACTTTATTTTCTGCTTTCGTCCTCAAGGGACTTCATCAGAATCAATTAAAACCAGATCTATATAAAGCAAAATCTATCCAATCAAAATAAAAAAATAAACTATTAAGCAAATTTAAAGTGATAAACCCACTAAAAGTCATTCACATTTCAACAATCTAAATCTTTTGTCTTTTAAAAAGCATTTGATATTAATAACATCATTAAGACCTGGTAATTATCTGCTCCGAGCCTAAGCTGCCACAATGTCTCCTTCTGCTGTAATTTATTTTTAAAATCTGCCCCTCTCATATCTAAGGGAATAGATTCTATAACATCTATAAAAGTGAAAAGAAATTTCTTGAATGTCAAACAGATCTGGGAATGTCTAAAAGGGCATTTCTTTCTTTTTTAGCTTTTAATGCATAACAATATTCCTTTATTCTAACCTCTAAACTCCTGGCAGTCATGCTAACATAAACATACATTACCCCTTTGGACTTGCAAGTAAAGACCCCGGGAATCAGAATAGTACAATTAAAATTATCTAAACTTAAAAAAGGTCCTTCTAGAATAAATCTACAGACTGAGCAGTCCCCACATTTACACATACCTTTATCGCTGTATACATTAAAAGGACATATTACTAACTTTGTACTCTCATTTTCTGTAAGTGACTTTAGATTATAATTATTTTATATGTAAACTTAGGACTAAGTCCAATACATGAAATTAATTTGGAATTTCCGTCCAGAACTTTCCAATTGTCTTTGATAATAGACCTAATACTATTAATATTAACTGCCACATCTAAGCAACAAGTTATACATATTTTCTCATTAGTAATTCCTGATTTAACTATGGATTTTAATAAAATAGGGGGATATACAGTCTTCCTTTTATCTTTTACTTAATTTGTCTTTGCATTCAAAACATGCAGATCATAACCCCTATTTGCTTTTTTCACTGTTTGAATGCTTCTTGATTTATGTACATTTAACAGGGAAATATCTGTGGCATTAAGTACTTTATTTTGAACACTGTAGGTTCTTTTCTTTCTTTTTCTGGCAGTAACAATGTTCAGTCTTATTTTCTGTGGTGGAAATGCATTTCTTTCCTAGTTTGACACTATCCAGCTATAAACTTGCATTATTTCAGTCATTTATTGTCCCATGATCTCTTTTTTTAAAAAAATATCAGCTATGGTTGCTTTTTTCCTATAAAATTATTGAGTATTTTGATTGTACTAAGTTGTATGACTTTGGGAGTCCTCATTGCGCAGTGTTTTACTTGGACATTACAGGTAGCAGCTCTGGTAGTTTGGACACATAGGAACAATGACAATAGCTTACTTTTCTTTTTTTTTTTAGTATTTGTATTGTGATCATATGCAAATACAAGTCGTTGGGGTATGTGTACTATGAATGTATGTATATACATAGGTTTTAGTGTTGTGATATACCTAGGCAGTGCACAATTAAGTATCTTTGGAAGTGATCCAAGTCGTACCTTATCTTAGTGCACAAGAATAAGCATTTAAACTACCATATCCTTCAGAAAATGTGTGTTACTACAAAACCTGTTCTACCATCCTAAGTAAAGGGTAACACTGAAAAATGTGAACCACTGTGATGCCCCTCCACTGTCTCAGTAATCAAGGAGCCTCAATCCTTTCCACTGGCACCAGTGGAGGATGTACACTTGGGGGGATGACAACTACACACACAGTAAAGTGCAATTTCCCTTAAGAGCACACAGAGATCACAGTCAGTCTGGGAATAGTTTCTCCCTCCTTCTCCAGATCCCCACTAAGACTCCCCACTGGCACAGCTATAGAGTTGAGATCTCAGCTGAGGGGCCAAGCCAAGACCTCCAGCACCCTTTCTGTCCAACCAGTACTTTGTGTCCTTCCCAAGTAGCTGACACACACACACTCTTTAAGATTTGATTTATACACACACACACACACACACATACACACTCACTCCTGGGGAAGGCTGGCAAAGGTTTACTAGCTATGCCCCCTCCTGTCCAAACTATAAGGTAGTTTCTGCTGCCACCAACCCCTACTTAGCTGCTATAAGGGCCTTACAAAGGGTGTCCAATCCTACTGTGTAATGTTACTGTTAATGCAAATGATAGTCTGACCAAGACTCGCAAGGCTATTTAGGAGTGCCCTGTACAGTGTCACCAAATACATATGCAAGTACTCTAAGAGCTTAAAGGAGAACCACACCTACAGACTCAAAAAACATGTTTATTTCATCATGGTTTGGTGTTTCCTACATTTTAACGCCACTCTGGGACTATTTACAAGTTTGACCACATGGGGTCTGGCATCTTGAAGTAATTCTGATTGTTTAGTCTAGTCTGCTCTAGGTATTCCACAAGGCAGGGCTTGTCTGTAAAAAATTACATCACACAGGCCTCTTTCTTCCTAAAAGTTCCTGTTACTGCACTGATTTTACATGCATACACTGCTGCCTTTCCGTCAGTTTTAAGTAACATTTCATGCCATTCAATGACTACTTAAAACACAAACAGTGCAAATGCCACAGAACAGACTTTCAAAGTGCTTTTTACTGCTGCTTCTTTTTAGAATAACTAAACTGCAGTCTTTTGTGAAGCCTGAATTGTTTTACTTTGACTCATCTCCCATCCCCTTCACACCTTAGCTGTTAAAGTGCTAAGGGTAATTTGAGCTGTTATCTTCTGTGAGTGACAGCTCACAGCAGGAGACTTCACTCATGTACTGTTTCCTTGCTCTAGCCTTTACTTTCTCTGTGGGTAGGGGAAGGACCAGGGAGCTGTGAGATCACAGCATGGGTGGGTTTATAGGACGGTAGTGGTGATGTCAGTTTGGGGAGGGAAATGGCCAGAAAACTACCTGTATTCAGTGGCCTTGAATTGGAGATGTTTCCAGGGCGGGACAATAGTTTTTTTTGAAAGTGGAACCACCACAGTACAGTAAGGTACTGGTCTAGTGGAGAGAAACAGTCAATTTAAAATATTTTAAATGCTATATTGTTGTTTATTCGTGGCAGGGACAGTAAATAGGGAGAAAATAGACAGAGAAGTTGAGCATTCAATAATAGAATCCCATTGTTGTCTTTTAAATATGTCTTACAAATATCAGCCACAAAGACAAGTTTAAATATATTTAATAATAAATAATAAAAGAACAAGACAATACTCAGTAAATCCAACACAGTTACTTCAGAGTTCAAAATCACAGGAAGTATTTAAAACAACACTGCAGGACAGTCTCAAATAAATACGGAAAACATCTAAACTAATCTTTACTATATTCCTGTCTATATCTAAAAGAGATACTATGTACAGTCTCTCTCTCAGAGAGTTCTTAAGTTAATATCAAATATTATTGCTGGGTTAGCTTGGATGACATCACTTTTTGTCACCCAGAGCTGTTGGACATGCTCCACTTAAAGAAATCCCAATCCCTCTGAGCTACACGCTCTAGGGACCTAAACCTTGTAACCACAAAAAACAGAACATGCTGGAGGGATAGATTCCTGTCCCAGAGACTTCCCATACTCTGAAACAAACTATCTATATCAAACAAAGCTCCTCATTAGCACTCTTCAAGAAAGATCTTGATGATTGGATGGGAAATGGAAAATTCACCTCTGTGGCTCTGCTCGACAAGGGCACAGGAAAATAATTTTATTGGGTGGCGAAAGCCAGGGTACCTTTTTGGCTAGGCTTGTATAGGCCCTAGGGCCGATAGCCTAGTACCTACCTAGGAACTTCAGTTTTCAAGCTAAACCCCTTTTGTCAAAACTAACAGAATTTAGCAGCTCTTAGTGAGAATACGTAGCCATCAGATGTGTGCACCTGCTAGAGGACATTAAACAATTAAACACTTACAAAACAATGCAGAAGGCACCCTAGTTCTAGACATCCTGTGTCCTTGCTGCACTGAAACTAACTTTTATAGCACAATCATAAAACAATTTAATTTCAACTTATTTTCTTAACGTTTTGCAAGTTAACCTTTTAGATTCTAGTTTCTACTGTTAAAAATAATATACATTTGCACAGTTATATAGTTTATATGAACTTCTGTTCATTTTTAGTAGGATAGACTGGGGACACATCCTTGAAGCTACAGTACTGTACAAACCTCATTCAACACATACTTTTGTATCAGCATTTTAATATACACATAACACACACTTCTGTATAAATCATATCAATATTCACAAATGACATAGAATTATTTACAAAATTCCAGATAGCTGGGCTGGCAGTGTGACACCCCCCCCCCCCCCGAAAACTCAAGCTAGTTTTTCAAGTGACCCTTGAGACATGTTGCTTGAGAGAGTTGAGCCTATCTGGGAATACATTACCCCATTCCCTCTCTTAAGAGCCCATCTGTGTTAGCATTGCTAACCCCACTGGGGTGCTGCACTGTCATACCATATACTTGCAACCCTAGGCTCCACCTTAGTAACTTGGCATTTTGCTGCCTGGCTGGATGTAGCCATGTTAAGGGATTGCGGTCTGTAACTACCGTGAATTTCCTTCCATGCAAATAAGGTTGAAGTTTCTGCAGTGCCCACACTATGCCTAGGCATTCCTTTTCTACAGCTGCATAGCATTCCTCCCTGGGTTGGAGCCTATGACTGAGATATACCACTGGATGCTGTTCTCCCTCTGTAGAGACATGGCTAAGTACAGCCCCCACCCCATGGTTTGAAGCATCTACCTGCACAACAAATTCTTGCTGTAATCTGGACTGCCTAACACAGGGGGTCCTCCCAAAGCTCCAATCTTCTGGAATGCCTGCTCTCTTGCTGGGGTCCACACTAGCTGATCTGGCCTGATTTTCCTTGTCAGGTCTGTGAGGGGAGCAGCTATGGTACTATAATTGGGAACAAACTTTCTGTAGTACCTTGCTGTCCCTAAGAATCGTCTCACCTGTTTTTTTGGTAACAGGGGAAGGCCATGACTGAATGGCTTCCACTTTGGCAGGTTCTGGCCTGATCTTACCACTCACCACTCTATGTCCTAGGTAGCAAACCTCTGCCACACCCATTTGCTGAGCTTAATGGTCAACCCTGCCCTCTGTAGTCTGCCCAGCACCTCCCTGACATGCTGAAGGCGCTTTTGCCAGGAATGGCTGTAGATGGCAATATCATCCAGGTAAGCAAGGGCAAAATCTCCTGCTCCAGCTAGGGTATTATCTACCAGCCTCTGGAGAGTGGCTGGGGCATTTTTCATCCCAAAGGGCATCTTCATGAAGTCATACAAGCCAAAATGAGTCACAAAGGCTGACTTATATCTGGCACCATTACCTGCTGCCCTACAGCATACTCACTAGCTCAAGCATTCCTGTCATACCAGACCTTTTTCTGCTGTCGGGCTTCTGCCAGGTTCTCCTGGGCTAAGCCCATGAGTTCCCTGAGCCTTGTCCTGAGGTTTAGGACCTATGCCAACACAGACTCCTTCTGAGATTCACACTCGTCCTCCAACTCATCTCAAATCAAATCTGGAAGTCCTATCACAATATGCCCATACAGCAATTCAAAGGGTGAAAAGCCTGTGAATTCCCGGGGAACCTCTCTGTAAGCAAACAACAGATCAGGCAGATATTTGTCCCACTCCCTCTTAAACTGGTTTACAAATTCCTGTAGCATGGACTTGAGTGTAGAGTTTAACCTCTCCACAAGACCATTAGCCTGGAGGTGGTAGGGGGTGGTCTTTAGGTGCTTCACCTGCAAGCAGGTCTAACATGAAATTGGCATCTCTGTCAGTCAGTATTTCTTTTGGGAAACCTACCCTGCTGAAAATCTCTAACAAAGCCACCTTTTCTACCTCAATGGAGGACAGAGCCACTACTGCCTGAGGGGATCTGGTAGCATAATCTACTACCACTAGGATATACTTTTTCCCTGTGGAACTTGAGGTACTCAAAGGCCCCACAATATCCATAGCGGGTCTCTATCAGCATCTCGAATGCTGACAATATCGAATTTGATATTGTCACATCGAGAATGCCGAAAGGGCAGAACATCAAATGGGTAAACGGAAATATCCGTAAGGGGAGATTTCCATTTACCTCAATGTAGTGCAGTCTCGGAGTTGGTATATTTAAGTAGCGAGGGTGTGGGGGGTGCAGGTGGGCTTGCCCCCCTGCCTACACCCTTTAGTTTTTTTTTGGGGGGGGGTATTTTTTTATCGGCATTCAAAAATGTAATAGATCGTTCATTTCAGTTTGGCATTTAGTGATTCGACCTATTACATTTTCAAAATACTGATATAGACCCTCTCTAGCTACCCTCTGAAATGGCTCCTCAATCACAGACAAAAGCATCAAAGGAGCTTTCAGCTTCTCTCCTGCCTTGCCTACCTTTTGGCACTGCTCACAGGTCCTACAGTACCCTGTTACATCTCTGGAAATCCCAGGCCAATAAAAGTTCTGCATAATACGTTTATTTGTACATTTTATGTCCATATGACCTGCAAAGGGAATATCATGGACTATGACTAGAAGAGCCAGATGGTAGGCTCTGGGAACTACCAACTGCTGTATTCTCTCACCCTCTAGCCCTCCCTCGGGGGTCCACTGTCTATACTGTAACCCTTTGTCCCAGTATACAGATTCCCCCTTCCCTTGAAAATCAGTTTCCTCACTAGCTACCTCCCTCAGGCCTTGTAATGTAGGGTCTGACAGCTGAGCCTGTCTCAACTCTCTCTTAGTAAGCCCTCTTAGCTCCCCTTCCACAGAAAGTCTGATATCCTCCTACAGCAGTGCCTGTCAGCCTGGGTACTACTACTCACCTCTGTCCTTGCAGTCACTCTGTAGAAGGGAACATCAGTACCCACAACCAGCTGTGGCTCACCTTCAGTCTCACTGCTACAGGGTAGCTCTCTCCCTGAAGTAACCACCTCACCAGTCCTGGCTGCAAGTGTGCGGTCTGTCTGGGTCTCCCCAAGGCTACCAGACCCACATGCTTGACTCCAAGCCTGACTGCTTGTAACTGCATGCACACAGGGTACTGCATTATCAAAATTATTCCCTATCAGGACATCTGCAGGGATATCTTCAAATGCACCTACCTGCTAGCTTGCTTTTACGAACTCCCAGTCAAGGTGAATCGTAGCCAAAGGTATTTGGAATGGGGTCCCTCCTAAAGCTCTGACTGGAGTAGACTGCCCAAGCAAGTAGTGTTCCTCTGTAACCATTGCAGGATTCACAATGGTTAGGTTAGAGGCTGTCTCTCTCTTAGCAGTGGCCTCTTTCCCATCCACTAAGATAGGATATAACGTCTTGTGGTAGTTTGGTACCCTTGTTGTCTTGAGCAACTTACTTCTGGCAATTTGTCATTCCCACTTACTGGCTCTCCCATCTTATGTTCCCTACCTTGCCTCAGTGGACATCTGTATGCTACATGACCCCACTGGTTGCATTTAAAACATTTAACCCTTAGTCCTGGACGTGTACCTGGACTAGTGGCTTCCCCTGCTATTGGCAGACTCTGTTGAGGCAGTCTGGGCTGTCCACCATGGGTTCCCTTAGACCCTTGAGCAGCACTGGGTGTTCCTATCCTGTGCAGTGATGCCCTGCTTGCTAGGTATAGGTCTCCCTTCTTCCCCATCTCATCTGCAGTATTACATTGTCTTGCCAGCTAACCAGATTCTCATGTCCTCAAGCAAAGTGCTAAGGGCTTGTTCCCTCACCTAAAGCTCTGCCCTGCCCATCAAAAGTGGTGACCTGACATTCACACACCCACCTGTGAAAATAAGTGCTTTTTTTGTGAGCACTTTCATCTGCCTTGCGTCTGTGCTCACAAAACTTTTTCCTATAAGCTTCAGGTGTTAACTTAAAGCATGCTAAAAGACAATTTCTTCACAATATTATAATTTAAGCAATCAGTATCAGACAATTTAGAAATAGCATTTACAGCTTTACCATGGAGTAAGGGGGTCAGGAACCCTACTCAGAGCCCTTGGTCAACATAATATTGTTTACATACCCTTTCAAACATATGAAAGAAGCTATCAAAATTATCATCCTCTGTAAATTGTGGAAGAAATTTACTGACCTTTGTTACTTCTGAGGTTCAGTTGCTCCCTTTCCCATAACCTCATTCATCTGGCGAAGAGTCAGCATCTCCTTTTCATGTTGCCTCTGCTTCTTCTTCTCCTCAGACTCTAGACCTCTGTTTCCCATTTTCCTCAACCTCCAGGCATCTCATTTTCTTATTTCCCTCAGCCTCTAGACATCTCAGTCTTTCTGCTGCTTCTATTTCCAAACACTTGGCCTCCAGTTCAAGTCTCTTTAACTCCAGATGGATTTTTAAGTCCTCTGTGGAAAGGTTGAGCTGTCCATTTTCTGAGAGTTGTACATCTCCAAGGCCAGCCTGGTTATCCTCCTGATTGCTGGTCTGCGATGCAGCTGTGCCCAAATTTTGAACTTGAAGTTGGTCTGAGGTTGAATGCTGGTTAATGAATGAATACATAAAAAATTAAACTTAAATGTAGAAGCCTCCTCTGTATGGAAATAAATAAAGGAATTTTAGATTGCAGCTTTCCTATGTTACTGTTAGAAAAAAATAATTTTGCTTTGCTTGGTACACCACTTAAGTAGCTGAGCTGTGAGATGAGTACCTCCCTGTTAGTTGTGTAAAACATTATCCTAAGATTGTCTATGTAAGCGCTGAATAAATCCATATACTACTTGCTGCTACAAACGTCAGAATCAATAAAAGTACATCGCTGAGTGACACAAAGCAAATTGCTCTACCTCCAGTTCAAACCAAACTACATGTACTCTAATTTAAGATATTGCATTAATGGTACTTGTAGCTTCCAAATCAGTCATTCAAATTTTGGGTCACCCAGGGGACTTATTGAATAATAAATTACAATATCTTAGCAATAAAAATGTTAATAAACAACTTGGATAGCAGAATTAATTTTACAGCTGTGTTGTTCAGCAAAGGCATATTAATCGAAATGGTTGGTTGTTTCAGCTGTTGAACAGAGGCAGAAAAACACCTGGTTTCCGTATAAGCACACAGATCAGGATGTAGAAACAGGAAACCTACTATTCAAACTGGAAAAAGTTCTCATGCTTACTGCATGATGCCTGTGATACTGGTTAGCCATGCTCAGGCATAGAGCCCGTTTGCTACAGACTGGAGCTGTTTATTCATGCGATTTGCTGATTCTCTGCACAGGCCTGAGAAGGCAATATTTTAGTACTACAAAGTACCACTCCTTCAATAAGTAATTAATAACGCAGGGAGTGCATCTAGGTTATCTACTTCAGTAACGTTTGTGCTTGTCAGCTGTACATACTGTATCAGTGCAGTAATGACATAGACTTGTTTTTTTTCTGAAACCCTCTTTTGTAGGTGGAAATAAAAAGCCCATATTTCCTAAGCAAAGTGGGTTGCATTCCTTGAAGGCATTATTGAGGAAGCCTAAAAATTCTAAGTGGAAGTGAAAATGTCATGACTGATTTTCCTGATGGCTGCTTTAAGATGATAATTTCAGTGCACATCTTTTTCCACAACAGTTTTAGTACATGCATTTTGTCAAAGTTAGCCTTTCAGTTTCATTCATTTCTGCATCATTTCAGCATCCCTATAGAAACCTGTAGGAAAGTCCCTGGGTTATACAGGGAAACAAGAGACCATATCAAAAACCCACCCAGACACCCAGAAGTCACTGAAGACACAAAAGTCATCCCAGCTGGGAAATGAACCAGAGAACTGGGCAGTAAGAGGCACATTTCTACAATATGTGAAAATGTATTCTCAGTTTACATTTCTTATATGAACGTAAAGCAAAATGTATACCCTCCCCCCAACACACACGCACGTACAAATGTATTCTTGGAGGAAGTTTATTCCCAGTGGTAACCCAGGTACAAATAAACAATGAAGCAGAGGTCTTAAAACTACTGTAACAGAATGAAAGCAGCTGAGGAAAATATATTATTACACAGTCTCAGGAGAATATTCACAGTAGATTGATACAGAGAAATCATAACATAGTACAGATGCAGAGGCAAAGCAGTGATGTAATGCTTTGAAGAAGAAGGCATTTAAAGGGATTAATAAAATACCTTCAATATCCAACTGATTCAGGAAACAGTATTGTAACACACAGCTGTTTGGAGAATGACCCTTGTTGAGAAGTGCATAGCTGCCAATCTATCACAATAAAAACAAGGGACACTGTCAAAAATTATCAGTGGCACAAATTCCAGGTGCATTTTTCATTTTTCTAAAAATATCACTGTCTGTGAATAAGACAACCTTGAACATTCGGGACTGCTGAGAGAAATAATGATTGCTTTAGCGACAGTAGAGCCAAACAGACCTGTTTGTTGCTCATCTCACTGTGTATTTGCTAAGTTTCAATAACCTAAAACGAGAGAGAGAGCGACTCTACAGAATGAAATTCTTTTTGCGTGTTTAAATAACTCTGGAGCTCTTCTTTTCTAGAAGAAAGCACAGTTACCAGGAGGCGTGATCTGATACCAGTAAGGAGCAGGTGGTATGTCACTGAGAAAAGAGACGTACAGAGGTCGCATAAGCTGCCTTTTGAAGGGGATTCAACATGCCAGCTTCAGACAACTGATACTGATTAAAAGAGTGGCATTAACATGGTTAATGACATCACAGACTGTGGCCCATAATACCACATGTACGTCACATAGAGACCATATTTATTAGTGTTTTTTTTTCACATCTGACTGGCTCCATAGTTTATCACTATATGAGCAGTGCTAGTTGTGACAAGGCCTCTTTACCCCAGGGCAATGACTAAGGAGTCTCTATCCTCACCACTGTCTCCAGTAAGGGAGTGTCACTAAAAGCAGGGATAGAAATACACAATTTCCCCAAGAGTACACCAGGAGCAGGTTCCAAACCTATGGCTGGAATATATGCTTCACTCTAGGTCCCCTGTAACAAAAGGAGGTATTGCCAGCACAGCTAGCTAAAATTTTGTAAATAATTATATGTCATTTGTAAATAACAAACTAATTGATATAAGATGCTTGTGTTACAAATCATAGGTGTGTACTAGGCTAATGGCCCTGGAGCTTTTACAAGCCTAGCCTTGTGTTACAAATCATAGGTGTGTACTAGGCTAATGACCCTGGAGCTTTTACAAGCCTAGCCCATAGAAGTGCCCTCGCATTGTGCCGCCCAACGTTAGTTCCCAGTGCCTCTATCAAATAGAGCCACTGGAGTGATCCCCGGGGTGAACTTTCTATTTCCCATCCACTCATCAAGATTCCTCTTAAAGAGGGCCAGTGAGGTATTCTGCTTGACATGTATGGGAAGTCTATTCCAGAGCATGGGCAGTCTCTGAGTTATGAACCTGTCCCTCCAGCATGTTCTGTTGATTGTGGTAATGAGGTTGAGATCTCTGGAGCGTGTGGTGCAGAGGGAATGGGATTTCTTTAGCTGTAGCATTTCTAACAGAGCTGGGTCAGACATGGCTTTGTAAGTCAAGCAGAGATTGCCTCTTAGTAGACCCTATGAGACAGAGAATAGCTGGAGTTTTTTGAGTCTGTCCATGAAGGACATGTATTTAAGGCCTAGGATCCTCCCCATCTTGATGTACTTTTGTGGCCTTTCAAGCTGTTGCATGTGTCTAGTGAGGTACATGCCAAATGGGGCATTATAATCGATGATTGGCCAAATGAGGGAAGATTACAGAGAAATGATGACCTCTTTCTTCTGGATGCAAAACTCTTGGTGCCTCATGGAAGGACTTTCTAACCACAGTGGCAATGTGGTGGTCGAAGGAGAGGTTGCTGTTAACCTGTGTCCCCAGATCTCTTATAACGCCTTCAGTGTTCAGTGGGCTCCCATTGATGTGGTAAATAGTGAGAACTGAGTTTTTCCCAAAGAGGATGATGAAGCACATTATCCCATATTAAGCTTAAAGCCATGGTTTCAATACCAGTCATTGGTCTCAGTAAGGCCTTTCTGTAGGATGTCTAGATCACTTGGGGAGGTAATAATGGCTCCCAGGTTGCAGTCGTCTGTGAACTTGGTCAGCCAGAGTCCCTCTGTGTTGGCCTGGACTTTTGAGAAGTAGATGCCAAACAGGAGAGGAACCAGGACCAATCCCTGTGGGACTTCACTCGTGACTGGTCGGCAGTCTGACTTGGAGTCCGCTACTTTCACACTGTGGGTTCTATCTGTGAGCCAATTTGCAATCCACCTAGTGATATAGGGGTTGATGCCTAGTTTGGTGAGTTTATCAATAATTCCTAAGTGGGTAATGGTATTAAAGAGCCTTGGCCAGATCAAGGTAGGTTGTATGAACTGCCTTGCTGTCATCCACAGCTCTGGTGACTGACTCAAAGAAGTCAACCAGGTTGAGCAGCCATGATGTACCTTTCATAAAACCAAATTGCATGGGATCTGGAGTTTGGAGATTCCCTATGCCCTTGTTAATTAGGTCCATGATGATGCGTTCCATAGCCTTACATATCAGAATCGTCAGGCTAATGGGCGATAATTCCCAGGGTCTGTAGTCGCTCCTCCTTTATGGAGAGGGATGGCTGTAGCAGTGGGTTATTCGGTAGGGACAAAGCCTGAGGTGAGGCTGTGATTGAACATGGCAGACAGATGTGGTGCCAGTTCACTTTGTAGTTCATGTAGAACACATCCAGGGATATTGTTGGGTTCCATAGAAGCTGTATTCTTGGCCTTGGACAATGCATCTTTAACCTGTGCTGCAGTAATGCTGGGTGCCTGGCATTCCTCCAGTATTGTGATTGGTCCTTTAGGGGGAGAGAGAGGGATAAAGTTCGCACTGAATCTGTCGGCCAGTATGTTGGCAATATCTGTTGGCTCAGTATAGGAGATACCATTGTGCATTAACTCAGAGCAAACCTGGGTATTGCCATGGAGATTCTTGATATAACTATAAAAGGCTTTGTGGTTGTTTTTAGTGTCTGCTGCAATTCTGCCTTCATAGCTGGCTTTAGAGGTTTTGATGAGGGATCTCAACCTTTTGTTGAGGCTAATAATAGAGTGTTTCCAGTCTTGGGACTTCACCTTTTTCTGCAACAGTTTCTTCCTTCTGGTGTAGAGTTTATTAATGGCAGGGGACCACCAGATTGGCTTCCTTTTTTTAGAGGAGAGCGTCTTGGTTCTGTTGGGTATGGCTAGTTCCATGCATTTATGTACGTGTTCATACAGTGCATTTGTGTATGATTCTGCAGTCATGCATCTATTTTCCATTGATATGGGTGCAGTGAAGTTAGCCACCTCTGATTTTAGGAGCCCAAAGTCAGCTTTGGAGAACTTTTTCATGGTGGTTACCTTTGCGTGAGATGTGGATTTCCATGGTGATTAGTTTGTGGTCAGATCTAACCAAGGAGGAATTGACTATTGATGTAGAGCAGTGGTTGCCTATGTTAGTAATAACCAGGTCAAGGATGTTGCTTCCTCTAGTGGGGGTAAGAATGAGCTGGTCCAGAGCATTGGAATTGATGAATTCCAGGAAGCATTGGGCCAGTGTATTGATGCATGAGTAGTTTTCCCAATTGATGGAGGGGTAGTTGAAGTCACCTAGTATGAGAGTGTTGGGTTGGACCCCAATAGTTTCCAGAGTGCTTAGGAATGTGGAGTGAGAGTCTAGGGACATGGTTGGGGACCTACAGCAGGCTACGACCTGAATCTCCGTCTTACCCAATGTTAGCTGTACCTGAAGTATTTCAGGTGCGTTATGCTGGGCTACTAGTCTGGAGGTGTGCACATCCTTTATGAATATGGAGACACCACTGCCTTTGGAGCTTCGGTCCATGTTCTGGGGCTGAAAGGTATGGAAAGAGTTATAGCCTGGTAGCGCAGGGGTTCTTTCTGCTGCTTTAAACCAGGTCTCCGTTACAGCACTAATGTCGATGTTCTCCATTTTGAGGAGTGCTTTGAGCAAGTGCATCTTGACATTTAGACTTATAGCACTGAGCAGTATGACCCTCAGATTGCATTTATTTATAGCTTTTAAGGTGGTAATTTGGTCTTTGTAACATCGCCTAAAAAGGCACTATAGGGTTGGCAAGAGCCTTAGCCAGTATCCGGAAACCCAGGGGTGACAGATGCAGGCCATCTCTGGCAAAGCATCAAGGTCTTGTCAGTCATGTCATCCCAAAAAGACAGATACTGGAGCCCCTTAGAATGACACCAGAAACTTAGCCAGTTGTTGAAGTCAGTCATTTTCTGCTTGTACTGCAGTATCATTCTGGGCAACGTTAAGATGCTGCTCAGGGCTAGGGTCGTACCTGCCTGGGCCACATAATCTGAGAGCTCCTCCATGTCTCTTTTCATGTAGTCCAGGTGGGTGCATCTTGGGTCATTCATACCCACATGGACAGTGACAAAGTCATACTTGTACTTGTTGTGGAGTGACCTGAGTGCATGTGTTATGTGTCGGATTCTGGCACCTGATAGACAGCTGACTGTTACCTTCTCCGTATTTAACCTAGTGAGTGGGACATCAGTGTGCCTCACTATCGAGTCACCTATGATTAGTGTATTGGGCAAGCTGTTTTGCCTTATGAGCTTAGGTTGAGTGTCACACTGTGTAGGTGAGCTATGTGTCATGTGGTTTGTGCTGTGTTGTGGTGGTTGAGTGTGTTTCTGCCTTGAAGGTCTCTGCTGTTTGGGTAGATTTCTGTTGAGAGCCTTCGCGAAGGTGGGTGTGTGGTTTGTGTTTTTATTTGAGGGCTGTGATGGTGGGTGTTCTGGAGGGCTATGTGTTGCATGTGGTGTGGTGTAGGTGTTGACCTTCTTCTCTTGATCAGCTATTCCAGTCTTGGCTTGAGAGTGCATGGCTTCCAATTTGGGTATATAACTGCATCTCTCACAAGTCTGTGTTTTGGGAGGTAAGAGGAGAGGGTTGTCATTGTACATGAGGCAGTTGCTACACTGCCTCAGAATGCCCCAGTTCATCAGGTAAGTAGGAGAAAGCACAGGGAACTGACCTTTAGACATGCCAGGAGGGGTGGTCATTATTACTAAGTACTGGAGCTGTTTCTTTATATATTCCTTTTACAGGAAAAATGTCACTCAAGGAGAGTCTGTACAGAGCACTGCCAAACACTTGAGGGGAAACTAATATGTAGACCCTGAAAACTGAAGGATGAAGTATTTAGGCAGATATTCTGAAGTTAGAAAGAAATCAAGCAGTACTTACTGAAAAATAAAGAATTAGCTTGTCAAGAATGATGAAAAGAGGGGAGTCGCATGAATGGCTACTACTAATGCTGGTCTCAGCACGGCTTCATTCTGTTGGGATACAATACTACTTTGCTTCTTCTCTCACCAAAACAAAATGATAATACCAATCCCAAGAAGAGAAGCAGGTCACGGCCTGTTTGGTTATCCATGGTCTTGTCCCAGATGATGCAAGGTTCTGCAGGCTTGTAGTAGATGCCTTGAGTAGCAACCAGACCAATCCGGTACGTTAAGCACAGACACTCACTTTCCAACCAGAAAGAGTCAGGAATCAATGCACTCTGCTCCTACTCTCACCAGGATTAGAGTATAAGCACATATTCCAAGTTGTCGCATATAAAGTAGTTTTTAAGCTTTCTGGTGATCAGCAGTCTCTAGGAAATAATGTAACTACACTCCTTCTCTCTCCAGGAGAAAACATAAGTACTAATCCCGAGATGACTACTGAGTGGCAGAATGTGGGCTCTCCAATAACTGGTGGTCTTGCAATAGATGCGTAAAGGTAATATGAAAAAAAATCTTTATCCTAAACACTGCAGTGTGCACTAGAGGAGTTAGATGTGAAAGTAGGTAACTTAAGTTTTACCTGTCTAAAAAGTTAAGTTTTAGTGGAGAGTCACTATTTTTAAAACAGCAAGATAGATTGAAAGGGTCTATATTAAATGAATGAAAGTTCATCTTAGTGAACACTCACATGAGCGAATATCCAGATACTCAAAACTGCAGTTGTGGGGGGCTGTGCCCCCCACACCCCCTTAAATATATATTCCAATTCCGAGATCACATTACAGTGAGGAAAGGGCAGATATTCCCATCCTCACTGTACAGCGATCTCACAATTGCCGTTTCAAGTTCCGCAATATTCGCCCATCTGGGCGTTCATTAAGATGAACTTTTGTTCATCTAATATGGACCCGATTGAAAGGGGGTGGTCACTTTTGTATTCTGGTAATATGGAATACAGTAGGATGGCCAATAAATTTAAATAGTTGAAGGGGAGTGATTTCAGAAAATGATAATTTTGTGGTTACTCACACCAGCCAGTAAAAGCAGAGAGGAAAAGAGAGGAAAACAAATCACAGTATACAAAATAGAAAAAGGCAATAAAGTAATACAAAATACAACAAATAAAAAGCAAACTGTAGCAGAGTCTGGGTGAGCATTTCCAGTAAAGCCTAGTAAATGTATTTGAACTGTATGTCATGTTTATCAAACTGCTGTGTACGGATGTTTGTGTTGAAAAGGTATCTGTATATCTGTAAAGTGCTTGCGCTTAAAATGTATCCACAGTGTGCCCTACTGGAAGAGAACAGAAATGTACATGCACTATTGTAACTGTTTAAATGTATATGTTAAAAGTGGAAACTAGAATATAGGGGGTTAACCTCAGTCCAGAAAACTTTAGAAAAATATCTGAAATTAAATTATTTTATAGGTTAGCTGACAGGTTTCAATGCAGCTAGAGACACAAAGTCTATACTAGGAAGCTTTCTGTATTGTCTTCAGGGTGAACTAATTGCTACTTTGGAAGCATGATGTAATGCAATTGTTTTAGGACTGGGCAGGGGTCCCTTGTGTGGGTATTTTTACAGGTGGATGCTAAATGCTGCCAGCTGTCAGCAATGGAGGGGGGAGTTGACCTTGGAACTAGAAGTCAGATGACCAGAAATTATGCCATTCTGCAAGCTATCCCAGCAGTAATATTTTAGATATTATTTTGAGAAGTCTCTTACTCAGACATAGCATTCTTCAATCTGTCTTTGGCCTGACAACAACAAAAAAAAACATTCACCATGTCTGCCTTGCTCTAATAAAATAAGTTTCTAGGGAATAGTATGATTCTGTTAGATTCAGTCAGGAATATAGTAAAACTTAATTTAGATGTTTTTCTTTATTTGTTTGAGCCTCTATTGCAATGTTATTTTAAATATTTCCTGTGGTTTTGAACTCTGATGTCAGTGTGAATATATGGTTAGTATCATCTTGTTCTTTTATTATGTATCATTAAATGTATTTAAACCTTTCATTGTGGCTGATCTGTGTAGAGATATTTAAGTTTTGAGAGTACTTGGATATTTATTTGGTGACACTGTGTGGGCCACTCCTAATAGCCTTGCTCTTGGTCAAACTACCATTTGTATTAATATTAATATTACACAGTAAGATTGGACACCCTTTGTTAAGGGCCTTAAAGTAGCTGATAAGGAGTGACTGGTGGTAGTGATAACTACCTTATAATCTGGGTAGAAAAGGGCATAACTAGTAAACCTGTGCCAGCCTTTCCAGGTGTGTGTGTGTGTGTGTGTGTGTGTGTGTGTGTGTGTAAATCAAACCTCAAAGAATATGTGTGTCAGCTACTTAGGCAGGGACACAAATTACTGGTTGAACAGCGAAGGTGCTGGAGGTCTTGGCTTGGTCATTCAGCTGAGATCTCAACTCTGCAGCTATGCCAGTGGGGAGTCTTATGGGGGATCTGGAGAAAGGGAAACCAACTCCGGAATTACTGTGTGCTCTTAAGGGAAATTGCATTTGATGCAGAGAGCTGAATCTGGAAAACTGTGTGTGCCTGTTAACCTCCCAATGAACATTCTCCACTGTTGCCAGTGGTGAGGGCTGAGGCTCCTTGATTACTGGTTAGCAGTGGTGGGTCATCACATCCCCAAATGAGTCTCCACTCTAACCACTGCAGAGCACTGTATCCCAGTTCTGGGTATCTGACACACTCACTCTTAAATGTCTGATATTAACACTTCACATACTCTTGGGAAGGACTGACACAGATTTACCTGCTGTTTCTTTGGCCAAATTACAATATAATGGCTGCCACCAGTCAAATACCACAATACCTTTCAAAAGGGGCATTCAATTGTATTGGGTAAAATAGATATTGAAACAAATGGTATCGTGTCCCAAGCACTAAGGCTTTTCAGATTGGCCCTGGTATTATAACAATAAGCATAAACACTCTCAAGTTATTAAAATATTAACTAAATAACCAGCCACAATGAGAGGTAGTAAAACATTTAATAATAAAAAAGGATTTAAAACATGTAAATACTGAATAACATATTCCAATAAACATCAGAGTTTCACACACAGGAAATATGAAAATAATACTTGTAGGATAGATCTCACATTGATTTTACAAAACCTCTATCTAGCTGTAGTTCCCTGACTATCTAAAGATTAACTGTCCCTATCTAATTGAAATAACTCAGCAAGGCAAGAGTATACTCTTACTTCTACAAGGCAAGATGAAGAATTATGTCCACACTCTAGGCTGTTGGCTCTCCTCAGTAACTGGAACAACTACTCTGGAAATGGCTCTGGAAAACAACTACTGAACAATAAATAACAACTGACTCAGAACCTGCTTTTTATAGCAGATCTTTTTCAAAAGTAACAGGAAACGGCCATGAGAATTCTACTCTCATATAAAACTTTGAAAAGTAAACAAACAGCTGCACTGAAGATTCTATTCTCCCAGCCCTGGCACACAATAACATCACCTCTAGATCAGCTGACCATGACATAACATGTATTCAGAATTTTCTTTACGAAGAACAGGTACATTTGGTCAGCCAGAAGAACACTGTTCGACATTCAGTCATCTTGCATAAATGAGTGTGATAAAAGACGTAAACTTATTTACAAAATTATAGCTAGTCATGCTGGCATATGTAACACAGGGTAATTTACAATTATTTACAAAACTTCAGCCAGTCATGCTAGCACAGATAACAATATCTAATATCCTCATATTAGTTATTAGTGAATGAATACACTTGTACACATCCATAATCATATCTCTCAACCTCTGTGCACAAGAAATCTGGACGAAGCCAGCAATAATGGAACAGACTCCCTATCTACATAAAACAAAGTTTGGATGGGAAACAGAAAAGTTTCTGCAGAAATGCCCCCTGTACTACTAATGAACAGAGACAGCTCCTAAATGCTTTATCCCATGCATGGGTCCCGACACATTATCTGTGGTATGATCCCAATTATTCTCATTAGGGATAGTATATAATTATCTATCATGAGATGGGTACAGCCAGTATCTAGTCCAATGGGATAGGCTAATTTGAGCAAAAAAGGGAAATTACTAGGCTTAAAATGGCCCACAAGGGCAGCTAGCCAATTACTTATCTGTGAACCTATGAAAAAAATTTTAATAGAGCAACAGGTTTTGTATCAATATGCATTTTCTCCAACAACAAAAAGTATGAAACTTTAATATCTGACATTACTGACTGACTATATATCTCGATGATTTACCAGTATTTTTTTTTTTTTTTTTTTTTTTTTTTTCGGTTATGAGGGACAGAGACAAAATTAGGGACAGCTGTGAGATATGTCCAGAACAGTAAGCCTTTACTTACACATATTACATATATCAAAGGCCACTATCCTTGACCTGTCACAGCGTCCACCTCTGTTTTGGCTATCATGAGGATTTCACACCCCTCCTTCCCTTGCAATAGCAGAGAGGGCTACTGTTTACCCATTCTCACCTTATAGCCTACCCTGTGGCACACAGGGTACTGGCTGAATCTGTATCAGCTTTTTAAACACCTTTATTGAATTATCACTTGTGACATAGGCATGTCGACAGTAAATTCAGGGCCAACAGTTTGCACCAGTGTGCAAGTTAAATAAGTTATTATGGTGTAGGCAAATGAATTTGAAGTGGTAAGGAATGAAGGAAGACAGGAGGGGAGAGAAGGAAAGAAGGCAGGTCTGCCTCTGGGTCATTACTCACCTTTGCTTGTTCCTCCTCTAATATCCTAACCTCTCACACATTTTTAACCAACAGCATCTAGAAGGAAAGATATTTGTAATGGTACAATTAAAGATGTCTCCGGAACCTTTAATTGTAAGACCATCTCTAGTCACCACACTGTTCTTCCTGTTTCCCTAATAGCGTCTCCACCTTTTGCATGTCACTAACCTGCATCAACGATAAATTTTCCAAAGATAATTTTAGTGGGTGGGCTGTTTACATGAAGTAGAACCACTGGCAGTTAACATGTAGGATTGAGGCTATGAGCCATTAAGAATCCAGTTCGTAAAGTCCAAGATTTGAGTCCCTCAGTCTCTATTTGCCCACTTTGTGATTCTGATCAAGTCACTTAACCAGATAGTGCTGGAGATGATTGGGAAAATTTGTCTATGCTCCTGACCTCATACCTAGTAACCACCTATGAACTGAAATCCTCTTTCATTGAATCTAAAAGTAAGTTTTTTTTTTTTTTTTGAAGAGGGCACCCTTGAACCTCTCAAAGTAACATATGCCAACTCCATTGTCAGCCAGCACTGGTGAAAATTGATAAAATCCATTCGTGCTGAAAATGTTTTTCAGTGATTTTACTTTGCACAATGCACTCGCTGAAAGAACCTTCACAGAGCTGTCTCATTTGTGAAGATTCTACCCCTAAACACTTTCTTCTGTTAGCTTAAGGGCTATGCATTTAGAGACAATACCTGCCTGCCAGTACAAGTAGTAACCTAAAAGGATAACATTTTATGTTCGTTTGCTAGGCCTTCTGCAGTAGTCTAATCAGGATATCTTGGAAATTAATTTTATTGTGATGGCTTGCTTAAATATAAGTGTCTTTGTTATTTATCGTGTCTAGTGTACACCAGTAAGTTCATAAGTTTTTATTAAGCATGACTCGAGGAGACCATTCAGGAGCCTAGCCCAAGTTCCCAAATGCCTCTAAACAACATGAAGGCTGAGGGAATCAAACCATGTACTACTGGAAGTAGCCTGTTAATGGCAGGTGTGGTAGTGAATGAACGGCGTAAAAAATATGTTTATTGGATAATGAGATGTGTGAAGGAAAAGAAAAGGAAATAATTGAGACACTATTGGGTAAAACGTTAATATGGTCAGGGTAGTGATGTGTTCAAAAATAAAAATTTTTACTCAAAGAGATAAAGATACTGAATGTGACAGTAGTAGTACATGGAAGACTAGTGTTACGTGATATAAGAAAAAAGGAAAGAGGTGTAAGGATAATTGTAGTTTATTTATACACTAATATGATAGAGGAAAAAAAAGATGTTTGCAGAACTTAAAAGCTTTTCTCTGTTAAATATATAAATTATTATAATGGGAGATTTTAAATGCAGTTTGAGAAAAGAGTGGTAGGAGTATAACCAATGATATTAAAGTAATAAAAGTAATAAGATATGGAAGGTTAAACATGGGAATAGACAATGGATCTATAAAACGAGGGCTGTTATAACTGAAATAGATTATGTGATGGGAATAGACAATGGGTCTATAAAATAAGGGCTTTTATAACTGAAATAGATTATGTGGTGGGAATAGACAATGGGTCTATAAAATAAGGGCTTTTATAACTGAAATAGATTATGTGGTAGGAATAGACAATGGGTCTATAAAATAAGGGCTTTTATAACTGAAATAGATTATGTGGTAGGAATAGACAATGGGTCTATAAAATGAGGGCTTTTATAACTGAAATAGATTATGTGGTGGGAATAGACAGTGGGTCTATAAAACGGGGGCTTTTATAACTGAAATAGATTATGTGGTGGGAATAGACAATGAGTCTATAAAATAAGGGCTTTTATAACTGAAATATATTATGTGGTGGGAATAGATAATGGGTCTATAAAATGAGGGCTTTTATTACTGAAATAGATTATGTGGTGGGAATAGACAACGAGTCTATAAAATAAGAGCTTTTATAACTGAAATAGATTATGTGGTGGGAATAGATAATGGGTCTATAAAATGAGGGCTTTTATTACTGAAATAGATTATGTGGGGGGAATAGACAATGGGTCTATAAAATGAGGACTTTTAGAACTGAAATAGATTATGTGGTGGGAATAGACAATGAATGGGTCTATAAAATGAGGACTTTTATAACTGAAATAGATTATGTGGTGGGAATAGACAATGGGTCTATAAAATGAGGGCTTTTATAACTGAAATAGATTATGTGGTGGGAATAGACAGTGGGTCTATAAAATGAGGGCTCTTATAACTGAAATAGATTATGTGGTGGGAATAGACAGTGGGTCTATAAAACGAGGGCCTTTATAACTGAAATAGATTATGTGGTGGAAATAGACAATGAGTCTATAAAATAAGGGCTTTTATAACTGAAATAGATTATGTGGTGGGAATAGATAATGGGTCTATAAAATGAGGGCTTTTATTACTGAAATAGATTATGTGGTGGGAATAGACAATGAGTCTATAAAATAAGAGCTTTTATAACTGAAATAGATTATGTGGTGGGAATAGATAATGGGTCTATAAAATGAGGGCTTTTGTTACTGAAATAGATTATGTGGTGGGAATAGACAATGAGTCTATAAAATAAGAGCTTTTATAACTGAAATAGATTATGTGGTGGGAATAGATAATGGGTCTATAAAATGAGGGCTTTTATTACTGAAATAGATTATGTGGTGGGAATAGACAATGAGTCTATAAAATGAGGGCTTTTATAACTGAAATAGATTATGTGGTGGGAATAGACAGTGGGTCTATAAAATGAGGGCTCTTATAACTGAAATAGATTATGTGGTGGGAATAGACAGTGGGTCTATAAAATGAGGGCTTTTATAACTGAAATAGATTATGTGGTGGGAATTGACAATGGGTCTATAAAATGAGGGCTCTTATAACTGAAATAGATTATGTGGTGAGAATAGACAGTGGGTCTATAAAATGAGCGCTTTTATAACTGAAATAGATTATGTGGTGGGAATAGACATTGGGTCTATAAAATGAGGGCTTTTATAACTGAAATAGATTATTTGGTAGAAATAGACAATGGTTCTATAAAATGAGGGCTGTTATAACTGAACTAGATTATGTGGTGAATTCAAAATATATATGAAAGAAATAACAAGTGTGGTAGAAATGTTTTGGTTTTCATATCATATAGCGGTATGTGCTAGAACAGGAGATGACAGAGAAGTACTAAAAGATGGGAAAATAATAAACAGATTGGCTGGAGCAATTGCTAAAACACGAGATGAAAGGGAAACAAGGCTGTATTGGAAAAGCATATCACATGGAGAGAACATTATGAAAAATGGACAGATTGCTAGAATACTTATAAAGAAAATTACAGGAAAATGTTTGATGCTAAAAAAGAGTGAAGCAACAAAATGGGAGAGAATATAATGAAATCATAAAAGACATGAAATAGAAATAGAATAATAATGTGATAGAATAAGAGAACTAGAGAGCTGTATAAGAAGAAAAATAGAAAAAAGTTAAAAATATGTTGATTAGACAAAGATTTTTTAAATGAAGAGGACTTTTCACCATTTTAGTGATTAGAGGTAAAAATAAGAGCACATTGTATGTGATGTTTGATGAAGAAGAAAGTATTAGATGTAAGCTGAGAAAAATGGAGATTGTGGAAAAGTTTGTGGGTAGAATGTATGAAAAGGAAATAGTGCATGAAGAAGTACGGATTGTAAAAAAAAAAGTACCTGAAAATGTTAAGAATTCTCTAGAAAAGGAGATTACTGTGACAGAAATGGAAGAAATAATAAAATGGTTGGGCTTAAAAAGGCCTTTGTGGTCATTAGCCTAGTAAACACCTATGAATGTAAGAAGAAAGGGAAGAATCAGCACTAGGAATAGATTAGTTCATAAATATTATATTAATATAATAATTAACAGATGAAGGAATTTGTGGTAGAATCATTAAATTTATATAGAAAAAAGATGAAACAAATGATATACAAATTGTTGACCAGTAACACTCGGAAATACATTAAATTTCTTAAAATCTTTATGAAAGTAATGCAAAAAAGAATGTAGAAGGGTTCTGGATGAAGTTATTAGAAAGGGGTTTTCAGAACTGGGGGAAAGAGGTAAAGGAAATGTTAATAACAGAAAATAAGTAACCGGTATGATTTTGAAAGAAAATAAGGAAGTAAGGTTAGTGTTATGATGTGACAAAAATGTTTGATAATGTTAGTTGTGATATGGAAGATTCTAGAGACATATGGGATAGGAGAAAAAATAAATGTTATAAAATATGCTATGAAATGTCATGGGTAAACAGATGTATTGGAGAAAAGATAAAAATTAGACATTAAGTTAAAAGAGGCTGTCCATTAAATATGTGCACGTTTATAATGGTAATGATTCAAATGTGTACAAGTGAAATGAAAGAAGCAAAATGGGAGATTGGAAAAGCAGGTATAATAAAGGCTTATCTGTCATATATAGGTGATTTAGTGATTAAGGCAAAAAATAAGAAATGTGTAAGTGAAGTGGTGGTATGAGTGGAGGAATTCTTAAATAAAGCTAATTAAGGCAAAAGCAAAGGGTTTGTGAAAATAACACAGTAAGTTGAATATATTATACTAGGAAGGAAATAAGTGTATTGGGGTAAAATTGGAGAGTATGAAAATGTAATATGACAGTGGAAATAATGTTAGAGGAAATAAAATTGCTGTCATGGTGGAAAATTTTACTCTATCGTTTAGTAAAAAATGTATATGTTAAATATGCTCATATTATGAAAGCTAGCTTATTTTAGGGGATGTACATGTTTCCAGAGAAATATTTTAGAAATATTTCTCTATTTTTTTGGTGATCAAGATTGAATCTACTGAAAAGAGCGGTAATATACAATAAAAACAAAAAAGGTTGTTTGAATAAAATGATTACATATATATATATATATATATATAAAGAGGGAGAGAGAGAGTGTACTTAGTGTCTATGCATTTTTCTCAGAGTAATAAATAAGATATAATAAGGCCATTGATACCATTCCCCACTTAGGTATCATTGATAAACTCACCAAACTAGGCATCAGTCCTTACATCACTAGGTGGGTTGCAAACTGGCTCACAGACAGGACCCACAGAATGAAAGCTGCGGATTCTAAGTCAGACTGTCAATCAGTCATGAGTCGAGTCCTACAGGGCTCGGTCCTGGGCCCTCTCCTGTTTGGCATCTACTTCTCAGATGTCCAGGCCAACACAGAAGGAATCTGGCTGACCAAGTTTGCTGATGACTGTAAGCTAGGAGTCATTATCAACTGCCCAAGTGATGCAGATATCCTACAAAAGGTCCTCTCTGAGACCAATGACTGGTGTCAGAACCATGTCCTGAAGCTTAACGCCAAAAAATGCATTATCATCCCCTTTGGAAAAAACTCAGTTCCCACGAATTATCATGTTGATGGGAGCCCACTGAACACTGAAGGGGGCCATAAGAGATCTGGGCACCCAGGTCTCACCTTTGACCACCACATTGCCACTGTGGTCAGAAAGTCCTTCTACATGGCAAATCTTATAACCAAAGGTTTTGCATCCAGGAAGAATTTATTTATTTTATTTTACATTTGTTGACCAGGCTAGAAAGAGGTCATCATCCCTCTCTATGCATCCCTCATTAGATCAGTCATCGAATATAACTTTTAGTTATGTACTCACCATAACTTCAGATGTTTGGGATCCATCTCGCCTACATTCTGAATGATGGGTTCGGAGCCGATCCCTCGGCTCCGACTCGGCACGCTTATGCCAAAGAGCGAAGTCTCTTATTGGCTGAGCTTACTATATCCCAGGATGCACCACCATCAGTCCCCCAGATCTAGTTTGTCCGCATACATGCACACATGCATACCCTGCTTATATAACATCGTCAGATGAAACAAGATAAAAACAGTGGAGCTCAAAACCGTTCTATCTCTTCTGATCTGCAAGGCAGGGGAAGGAGGGTGGGTATCAGGAATGGCGAGATGGATGCCAAACATGTGAAGTCATGGTCAGCAGATAAGTAAAAGATGTTATGTGATCCTATGTCCCGGACATTCTGACTGATGGGACAGCGTCCTAGCACCTGAATCCTGGGTGGCTCACTGGAAAACACTCCTGAGTACCGTGGAACCAAATGAAGCTCGTCCTTTAGATGCCACATCCAATTTGTAGTGGGAAATGAAAGTGTGCGGTTGGACCAAGTAGCCGCAGCACAAATTTCAAATAGCGAGCTTGGAATGAAAAGCTATAGAAGTAGCCATAGCTCTGGTAGAATGAGCTTTGATAGATGATGCAAGTTGCTTATTTGAAGAAGAATAGGCCTGAGTTATGCAATCTCTGATCCATTTTGAGATTGTAGCTTTTGTGATGGTTTGGCCCAATTTATTATCTGAGAAGGACACAAACAACTGGTCTGACTTACGAAGTTGCTGAGTCCTGTCTAAATAGAAGCGTAATTGCCTGTGAACATCCAATTTATGGAGAGTGTATTCTGCTTCATTAGAGAATTTTGGAAAGAAAACTGGTAGTTCTAGAGATTGTTGAAGACAGAAACTAGAGCAGACCTTTGGGACAAAGGATGGATTAGGCCTAAGAGATACTCTATCTTTGTGGAAAATCAGATATGGTGGTTTAATAGACAGGGCTTGAAGCTCTGAGACTCTTCTTGCAAGTAATAGCCACTAAGAATGCCGTTTTCCATGACAGATATTTTAATTCGCATGTAGCCGGTTCAAAAGGGGAGATGTTAATGCAAGCACTAAATCAAGATCCCACGGAGGTGCAGGATGAAAAACTGGTGGTCTTAACAGACTCGCACCTTTAATGAATGTTTTGCATAGCCTGCTGCTCATCAAAGGAGGATCCGTGGATTCATGGAATTTAGAGATAGCAGCTAGTTGAACTTTAATAGTTGAGACAGAAGATCCCTGATTAAATAGGGATGTTAAGAATTTCAAAACCTCTGGGACAGGAGCAGTGATAGGGTCTAAGCCCTTGAGTTGAGCTCCAGATAGCAAACCTCTTCCACTTACTGAGGTACAATTTGTTAGTGGTGGGTTTGTGGGCCGAAGACAAAATGTGAACAACTTCCGGGTCTAGTGTGTGACTTCTAACTAAGGTCGGAAGTGGAGGAGCCAAGCTGTCAATTTTAGAGATTGAAGGGACTGATGCCAATGTCCCGACTGATGGATTAGCAAATCCGGGATCAGGTCTAAGGTCCACGGATCGTCCACTGCATGCTTTTTCAGGTAAGGAAACCATATCTGACGAGGCCAGTATGGGGCAATCAGAATCATTGAAGACCTTAGCTGAGAAGCTTTTGAATGACTTTGGGAAGGAGTGGAATTGGAGGAAAAGCATAAAGCAACCCTGTTGGCCAGGGTTGTGCTAGAGCATCCATGGCCGGTACTTCCTGATGTGGAATCAAGGAGAAGAACCTTTGGCACTTGGTGTTTTGTGGAGTCGCAAATAGGTCGCAGCACGGCGTCCCCATCTCTTGAAAACCTGGGCTGCTACTGTGCGGTTTAGAGACCATTCGTGAGGAGAGAGAATTGTCCTGCTTAATTTGTCCGCCAATACATTTGACTTTCCCGGGATGTGGGTCGCTACCAAGAAGCGGTTGGTAGCTACAGCCCATTCCCACACTCTCATGGCCTCTCTGCAAAGGGGATACGATCTGGTCCCTCCTTGTTTGTTCAGATACCAAACCACCGACATGTTGTCTGTGTGGATGGCGATGATGCCCTGAGGAAGGAACTTGTGTAAGGCCTGTAGGGACAGAAGTACAGCCCTCATCTCCAACACGTTGATGTGGAGAAGAGCTTCGTCCGGAAGCCAGGAGCCCTGAACTAGCCTGCCCAGACAATGCCCCCCCCACCCTATCTGGGAGGCATCTGTTGTCAGGGTAACCACTGGAGGGGGGAGAACAAAGGGTTTTCCCTGATCCAAGTTGGATGTCTGAAGCCACCAGCGCAGGTCCCTTTTGCATATTTCCGTAATCATGATGTGATGATTGAGGGAAGATCTTGAAAGGACCATTGAGTTGATAAGAGCCACTGAAGAATCCTCATGTGTAACCTTGCTAGAGGAACTAAAAGTACCGTGGCAGACATTGAGCCTAGAACCTGTAGGACCATCCTGGCTGGGGCTTTGGATCTCGAGATCAGAGCTTGAACTTGGCCCTGTAAGGTTCGGATCCTTTCGGCAGGAAGAAAGACACGCATCAATCTTGAGTCTATCTCTGCTCCTATAAACTTTATGCGCTGAGAGGGCAGCAAAACAGACTTTGACCAATTGAATGTAATCCCCAGGGAAACACCCAGGGAGATGGTGGCTTTGAGGTTGTCCATAAGTAGATGCCTGGTGGTGGCAGTCAGGAGCCAGTCGTCGAGATAGGGAAACACTTGGAATCCAAGGCTCCTCAGGTGAGCCGTCACTACTGCCAAACACTTGGTGAACACCCTGGGGGCTGTGGTGAGACCAAAGGGCAGAGCACAAAATTGGTAATGACTGGCTCCCAGGCTGAAGCGCAAATACCTTCTGGACGCCTGATGTATCGGTATGTGATAATAGGCGTCCTTGAGGTCTATGGAGCACATCCAAACATCCTTCTCCAACAACGGGAGAATGGATTGCAACGTGACCATTCGAATTTGGATTTCGTACGGATAGGTTCAGTCTGCTGAGATCCAATATTGGTCTCAGGTCCCCTGTCTTTTTTGGCACTAAAAAGAACCTGGAGTAATTTCCTGATCCGATTTGGTCTGTGGGGACCGGTTGGATGACTCCTTTTGTAGCAGCTTTGAAGCTTCTGCGGCTGCTATTTCCCTTTGACTGGGTGGTGGGTCCGGGATTCTCTTGGACGGAGGGGTGAGTATTTGAATGGGATGGTGTAACCTCCGGCAATTATCCAAGCACCCATCTGTCCTGAGTGATTGACTCCCAGGCTTTTAGGTGCTTGGCAAACGACACCCGACTGGCTCGAGCAGCACAGCCGGGCAATCCCTCATGTCGTGTGGGAGGCTGAAGAGCCACGAAAGGACTCGCGGTCTCCAGAATTGCGGGCCCTCTGCCGCCTCTGGGACGGCGTCTCCCTGAAAAATTTCCCGCCCTCTGCCTCTGGACGGGAATCTTCCTGCTGTTGGGAGAAAAACTTGCGAGATTTTGAACCACATTTTCCCCTCCTTTGGCCTTGGGGTAAGGCCGAAGGGAGTGGAATAACGGGCCCCTACAGCAGATAACGTTTTCCCTCTTGCTCACAGCGGTAAGGGTGTCTTTCACCTTGGGTCCAAACAATGAGGAACCATCAAAGGGAGCGTCGGAAGGAAGACTTGAAGGCCTCCAGAACTGACACAAGCGGAGCCAGGCCTGTCACGAGAGCCACGCCTGTGCCTGCCGCTTACCCGCCTTCGGCCGCATAGGATATGAGCCTCATGGACGAGTTAGCAATTGACGAAGGATAGCCAACTGAGAGCTAACGGACTGGGCTAGCTGCTCAGGTAGGTTACCCGAGAGGAGTCTGACAACTCCTTGACCAGATCCCTCTGAAGCCTGGTAAAATGTGCCAAATAATTCAGAGACCTTAAGGTAAAGGCCGCTGAAGTCAGGGTGCGCTTCCGCATCTATCCATACTCCTAGACTCCTTATTAGGAGGATGGATGGACGCTGAAGCCTCTGCCACGCCCTGCTGTGTAGCAGATGCCACCACCATGGCATCTACAGCCACGCCTTTAGTAAGGAACTCCTTCTCGGGGAGCAGATAAGAATTTGTTTGGACGAGAAGGACTGGTTCCACAGTATCCGGTGTTCCCGCCTTCGACAAACAAAATCCAGAAGCTCGTCGAAGGGCGGAGATACCCAGGAGGCGGAGGGCTGAGCCCCAAAGGCCTTGAGGAGCACTGATTTGTCCGCAGAGGGGGTTTGGACATCCAGCCTCGTTGTTTGAGGATCTCTAAGATGTCTGCAAAGGAGACATCATCCGAGGACGACTTAGGGACCCCTCTGCATCATCCATATCCGTGTCCGATGTGATAGACTCGGGAGTCCACGTGCTTCCTCTTGCACGATCTCTTCCTTGGGGGTTCCTCTGGAGATGACTCCGAAGAACCCTCAGGAAGAGGGGAACCCCACTGGGGTAACCTCAGGCCTCGGGCTCCGCTGGCTACGGACAGGGGAACTGCCAAAGACCCAGTCTCCACGCCCAGGGAAGGTGCTGGTAAAACCGGAGAGATGGCCAAGAGGATTTGGCCAAGGCACTCCTCATGGCTCTGAAAGCCGGACCTCCAGAATCCTGGGAGCGCCCAGTCTCCGGGCCATGATAGTAGACGGAAGTCCCGCAGCCGGGCACCGAGAGGGAGGCTCGGAACCGAAAGCATCGGTCCCAAACATCACCCTCGGGTCCAGCCGAAGAAGTCCAGCGTACCAAACTCGGACCCGAGGGCCGGGTTGGAGTAAGGGTCGGAGCCGACCCTGAGATCTCCACCGGCTCCAAGAGCACCTGCTCACGGAGCCGAAGCAGTCGGAGGAGGAATAGCAATGGGGTGGGTCATGGCCATCGGCTCGGCCAACTGGGTCGGAGCCAAACAAATTTTTGGAAGACTGGGGACTGGAGAAGTCTTTGGAGCACCCTGTCTATATCAGAATCCGACATTCTCAAGACCGAGAGGAAACAGAACGGGTTCGAGAAGACCTCTCCCTCGGCCCCAAGGGACTAGGGGACCGGCTCCGAGGCGACTCGATGAGAATCGGCGCCGAGGAAACACACACACCAGATTCCATCGGTGCCGAGGTAGACTTCGCCGCCGAGGAGGAACTGTCTGCGCGGGCGACCCTTGTCGGCTCCGAGAGCAGTGGAGCCGGCGAAGGTGACCCGCCTCTCGATGCCCCAGCCATCGGCTCCGGCCGGAGGAGTCGATACTGGAGGCATCGAGGCAGACCGTTCCGACCTCGGCTCCGAAGTCTTTGGAGCCGAAGGAGAGGCCTGCCTAGGTCTCTTGGCAGTCGGATCCGACGGACTGGTCGGAGCCAAGCCCTTTCTTTTTGGCAGGAGTCGGAGCGGAAGACAAGGCTTCTTCAAAAGAGGGTTTAATCAACCCTTTAAGAATTAATTTATTTTTCCTCTCCTGGAGGACCCTAGAGGAAAAGCGTGACATACGCTGCATGACTCCTGCAAGTGCTTTGCCCCTAAACAATAAACACAAAGTAGATGGTCATCAGTAACAGACATCTTAAAAGCACATTTAGTACATTTTTTAAAGCCCGAAGGCCTAGGGGCTTGAGACATGATGTTAAACAATTTCTGACAGGAAATTTAACAACTGTAGAATCGCTTATGACAAAAACCAAGGCTTACAGAAACAGTGTAAAACACAACCTTAGGTGTAATAACCGGAACTTTAAAACACTAAAAGTTCAGTTATACAGTTTGACCGAAAAGGCCCTGGATTGAAAGGCGAAACAAACTCTACCCAATCACACACAAGAAATTCCACTACTCAATCGTACACAACAGGCAGCAATAGGCAGCAATAGCCGTTAAAACGGCTTTTGTGAAATACAAGCACAAAAACTGACAGAAAAAGTAGTTAATAAAAGCTACTCAGCCCAGCCAGCTCGAGACCACGTCCTTGCAGTTAAGCGGCAAACGAGATCTGGGGGACTGATGGTGGTGCATCCTGGGATATAGTAAGCTCAGCCAATAAGAGACTTCGCTCTTTGGCATAAGCGTGCCGAGTCGGAGCCGAGGGATCGGCTCCGAACCCATCATTCAGAATGTAGGCGAGATAGGATCACATAACATCACCCCATTTAGCATGTACCTGACCGGACACCTACAACAGCTGGAGAGGCCACAAAAATACCTCACAAAAATAATCCTAGGCCTTAAACACATGTCCTACATGGACAGACTCAAGAAACTACCGCTGTTCTCAGTTTCTTATCATCTGTGTAGAGGTGATCTCTGCTTGACTTACAAAGCCACGTCTGACCCAGCCCTACTTGAAATGCTACACCTAAAGAAATCCCAATTCCCCCGCGACACAAGCTCCAGAGATCACAACTTCATTACCACAATCAACAGAACATGATGGAGGGACAGGTTCATCTCTCAAAGACTGCCCATACTCTGGAATAAGCTTCCCATTCATGTCAAGCAGAGCACCTCACTGGCAATCGGGGGATGTTTATCCATGTACCCAGAAGCCTGACAAACTATCACAAGAGACAAATGGGAACTACAAATAATATTCAGAGTATACTCCATTCCATTCTCCCATCCTGTGCCACAGACCAGAACAATCCCAGATGTTCCTCTCAATCTAAGGGAGTAAGCAACTATAGAGATTCAAAAGTTGCTGCAAAAAAGAGTTATCCAAGAAGTCCCCGCAGACCAAATAGGATTCGGAACTTATTCAAGATTCTTTTTGGTGCCAAAAAAGAACAGGGGACTGGCGACCCATATTAGACCTAAGCAAATTAAACGAATCTGTCAAGAAGTCAAAGTTCCGAATGGTGACACTGCAGTCTATACTTCCCTTTTTATGGAAAGACGATTGGATGTGCTTGATAGACCTTCAAGATGATTACTACCATATAAAAATGGACAGGACATCAAGAAGGTACTTACGCTTCCGGCTGGGAGCCAGTCATTACCAGTTCAGAGCTCTGCCCTTTGGTTTCACTACATCCCCCATAGTGTTCACCAAATCCATGGCAGTAGTCATTGCTCACCTGAGGCATCTAGGATTCTGAGTGTTTCCCTATCTAGACGACTGGCTCCTATCTGCCACCACCAAGCATCTACTCTAACAAGCCAGGGATTAACTTTGGACATTTGCAATCAGCTGGGTATTAGTCAACTTTCAAAAATCTGCCTTGTTGACCTGTCAACGTATTACATTTGTAGGTGCAGATCTAGACACCTCCTCTGTGGTAGCATGTCTTCCAACAGAAAGAGTTGTAGCAGTCAGACAGCAGATACTTCACCTCCTTCCAAAGACCAAAGTGAAAGCAAAGATAATTCTAAGATTACTAGGAGCAATGGCTTCCACGATTACACTGGTCCCTCATGCCAGAATGCACATGAGGATCCTTCATTGGCTGTTGTACTCCCAATGGTCACTTCAAGAGCTTCTGATGTCTCACCTCATCAGAATAACAGAATCATGCAAGAACGACTTAAGATGGTGGATACACTCTACTCATGTGACCATTTGTTCCACATCAACCCATAGCTACGGTGACCACAGACGCTTCCCAGATAGGGTGGGGGGGCATTATCTGGGAGGAACAGTCCAAGGTACATGGCAAGAACACAAGGCTCACTTGCATATAAATGTCCTAGAGATGACAGCAGTGTTTCTTGCGTTGCAAGCACTTCACGACTTTCTCCCTCTAGGGACAGTTGTGATACATTCAAACAATATGTCTGTGGTTTGGTATATAAACAAACAGGGGGGAACCAGATCTTACCCACTTTGTTGAGAGGCCCTAAGAGTTTGGCAATGGGCAGTTTCTTCCCAGTGCTTTCTAATAGCAATGCACATTCCGGGGAAGTTCAGTGTGACAGCGGACAAGATAAGCAGAGCAATCTTAATGCCTCATGAGTGGTCTCTCAATCACAATGTAGCAGAAATGACTTTCCGAACATGGGGTCAGCCTTGCTGTGATCTCTGTGCCACTCCTATGAATGTCAAGTGCAGCAACTACTTTACCCTAATTCCCCCGCCAGGGGAGACATCAAGAGACGCACTTGCTCACGATTGTCCCTCTGGACTTCTGTATGCTTTTCCTCTGTTTCCTCTCATACCTAGAGTCATTCAGAAAGCAAAGTAGTCGGGAAGCAGGATCATTCTCATTGCTCCTTACTGGCCTCGCCAAGTTTGGTTCCCCTTCCTTTGGCCTCATCTTCAGGAGAAGCCTTGGACTCTGGACCCAGTGCCAGATCTGCTGACTCATATGTCAGGGGAGTTTTATCCTTCTCTCCACACCCTAAAATTGACATCTTGGCTGCTCCACTTCCCAATTTAGTTAGGCTTCACAATTTCACTCCTACAGTTAAACGTATCTTAATGTCCTCTCATAAAGCTTCCACTAGAAAACTGTATTTTAGCAAATGGAAAAGGTTTTCCTTTTGGACTCAAAACAGGAACATTGATCCTTTTTCTGCACCTATCCATTCTGTTTTGGACTTTTTGGCGGAACTGTTCCAACAAGGTTCAGCTGCAGCAACCATCAGGGTTCAACTCGCTGCAATATCAAATTTTCGCATTGGTGATTCTATTTCCAACTTAATGTCACACAGGTTGTGTAGAGCCTTCTTAAAAGGTGCCTCCTTATTAAGACCTCCCTTTAAGGAACCCCTTTCTCCTTGGGATTTAAATTTTGTTCTGTCTCATCTCATGTTACCACCTTTTGAGCCCTCGTCATCTTCAGACCTCAAGTTCCTTTCCTGGAAGACCTTGTTTCTAGTGGCTATAACTTCTGCTAGAAGAGTATCAGAGTTGCAAGCTCTTTCTATTAAACCACCATATTTGATTTTTCATAAGGACAGGGTATCCTTGCGAACTAATTCATCTTTTCTACCCAAAGTCTCTTCTCCAAACAACATAAATCGATCTATAGAGCTTCCAGTGTTCTTTCCTAATCATAGCAACAAGGCAGAATACAAATTACATCAACTAGACATGCATAGACAACTATTCTATTTGCATAGGACCAAAGACTTCAGAAAATCTGACCAATTATTTGTATCCTTCTCTGATGTGAAAAAGTGTAGCTCAGTTTCTAAAACTACTCTTTCCAATTGGCTTTTTAATTGTATTACATTCATTTATACCTCAAATCACAGAGATTTACCTTTCAAAGTGAAGGCTCATTCCATTAGAGCAATGGCTACATCATCTGCCTTTCAAGCAAGAATTTGGATAATATTTGTGCAGCAGCTACTTGGACCACTCCACATACTTTTATCACTCATTACAAAGTGGATTTGGCCTCGGTGCTTAAAGGTGTACTCCCATGAGCCACCCAGGGTAAAGGTGCTAGGAACGCTGTTCCATCATTATAAGAATGAAGGCAAGATAGGACAACATAACATAAAGAAGTTATGTACTCACCATAACATTCCATGTTTGTTGTCCATCTCACCATTCATTCTTACGTACCCTACCTCCTTCCCCCTGCCAAAGACTCCTTGTGGACCTGGTAGATGTTTTTTTTTTTTTTTTACTACCTTCAGGAGTTCTTTGTTTCAATTTGTTTCTCCTTCTATTAGGCATAGTATATACTTGTATATATGTATATAGTGTACATATTCAGTAGTAGCAGCAAACAAGATCTGGGGAATTACACCATTGCATTGTGGGATACCTTCTTGCCACGAGCCTGGTTTGAGACTTCCAGCTATGTATTCGGCTGAATCAAAGCTGCGAATCGGCTCCGAACCCATCATTGTAAGAATGAATGGTGAGATGGACAATAAACATAGAACGTTATGGTGAGTACATAACTGCTTTTTAAATAAAAATAAAATATCTTGGTGCTTCACAAACTGGCTGGAATGTATAAAGCATTTTAGAAATGATACAGGAAAGTGGTTAATGGAATAGCTGGAGGAAGAGGTAGGAAGAGGGCAGGAGAGAGAGGTCTGTGCAGTAACCGAAACCTGGTTTAAGGCTCCTGAGAGCAGTCCAGCGCTACCAGGCTATACCTCATATCATGCGTTTCGACCTCAAGTTCCAGGCCGAACCACAAAGGGAGGGGGAGTGTCCATTTTCATAAAGGACACCTACACCTCTCGGTTGGTGGCTACCCATGAAGCATCAGAAACCATACAAGTTTTACTCACCATAGGCAAAACTGCCATACAACTGGTCGCATGTTATAGAACTCCCTCCCAATCCCAGGAATCCCATCAAGCATTCCTGAAAACACTAGAGGATATGAATGTCACACCAAACACCATCATATTGGGTGACTTCAACTACCCCAACATAGACTGGGCCCACTATTCTAGCCCTAACACCCTAGCCCAAAGATTCCTGGAATTCATAAACTCAAATGCTATGGAGCAACTGGTCACTTCTCCTACGAGGAGAGATAATATAATTGACCTGATTATCACAAACATGGGGTCCAAATGCTCCGCACCGGATATAAACTCCTCACTGGTAAGATCTGACCATAAACTGATCACGTTGGATGTACATATCCCACCCCCACCCCCAGAACAAAAGACTACAGTGAAAAACTTTTCAAAAGCTGACTTTGTGCTCCTCAAGTCAGAAATGATATCCTTTAAGCCTACTGGGTTAATGGAAATCACATCCCAAAATGCTGAATCCTTCACAAAAGCCTTCTACGGACATCTCCAAGAATGCATGGATCAAGCAATCCCAACTAAAACCAAGACCCTCTCCACCAAGGGAAAACGCCGGTTTGGTGGACCCCGCTATAAACAAACTGTACAACAAAAGAAGGAAGCTACTGCAGGACAAAGCCAAATCCCACAAGGGAAAGGCTTCCCTGATCAGCACAAGTAAAAAACTACGTTCTCTCATAAAAACATCTAAAGCAAACTTTGAGAAAAAGATTGCCAAGGATACCAAAGACAATCACAAAGCCTTCTTCAATTATGTCAGAACCTTGGGAGGAAATTCTCAGATATGCTCTGAGCTAGTACACAATGACAAAAAATTCACTGACCCTACTGACATTGCCAACATTCTGGCAGATAGGTTCAGTGCAAATTTCTCCCCTCCCTCACCCCCTAAAGATGAAGTAATTATCCCTGCTGAATGTAACCTACCTGTCATCACAGACACACAGGTGAAATCAGCACTCAACAAGGCAAAAAACACAGCATCTATGGGACCCGATGGTATCCCCGGTTGCGTGTTACATGAACTCCAAGATGAACTAAACCCGCCCCTAAGAACTCTATTCAATCTTAGCCTCACTACAGGATATGTACCTGAACACTGGCGCACAGCAACAGTGGTCCCACTCCACAAAGGGGGAAATTCTACTGACCCAGGTAACTACCGCCCCATAAGTTTGACCAGCCTGATCTGTAAGGCTATGGAAAGAATCATCATGGAACTCATAAATGGAGACATTGGGGATCTGCAGACCCTTGATCCCACACAGTTCAGATTTGTAAAAGGCAGATCCTGCCTCTTAAACCTGGTTGACTTCTTTGAGACAGTCACTAGTGCCATCGATGAGGGCAAGGCTGTCCACACTGCCTATTTGGACTTGGCTAAGGCCTTTGACACGATACCACACTCTGGCATCATTGACAAGCTCAGCAGCCTAAATGTAAATCCATATGTCACAAGATGGGTAGCAAACTGGCTAAAAAACAGAACCCATAAGGTTAAAATTGCTGGAGCCATGTCAGACTCAAAACCAGTCACAAGTGGTGTCCCACAGGGCTCAGTCTTGGGTCCACTCCTATTCGGCATTTACTTCTCAGATGTGAAAGCAAATATGGAAGGATTATGGCTGACAAAGTTTGCAGATGACTGCAAACTGGGTGCCATAGTTGATTCACCTGCCGACACACACATCCTACAGAAAGGTCTCACTGAAACGGACAACTGGTGCCGGAATCATGGCCTCAAACTTAACGCCAAAAATGCATAGTCATCCCTTTGGGAAAACAAAGTACCCACAAATTATCACGTAGACAATAACCCACTGAATACGGAAGAAGTAATCAGAGACCTGGGGACTCAAGTCGATAGTGACCTCTCCTTTGACAACCATGTTGCCAAAGTGGTCAGAAAGACATTCTACCTTGCCCATCTCATCATGAAGGGATTCTCATCCAGATCAAAGGAGGTCATTGTACCTCTATATTCCTCCCTTGTCAGGCCCATGATTGAATATAATGCTCCATTTGGGATGTATCTCACCCGGCACATGCAACAACTGGAAAGACCCCAGAAGTACCTCACAAAGAGGATCATAGGTCTCAAACATGTGCCTTATCCAGCTAGATTAAAGAAACTCCAGCTCTATTCAGTAGCATACCGCCTGCTCAGAGGTGATTTGTGCCTAACATACAGGGCCATGTCCAACCAGGAATTGATGGATATGCTCCATCTCAAAAAATCCAAATCCACCAGAACCACACGAGCTAAAGATTTCAACCTCTGCACAAATATGAATAGGACATGCTGGAGGGATAGATTCATAACACAGAGGTTACCCATACTCTGGAACAAAATCCCAGTTCATGTGAGACAGAGCCCTTCATTGGCACTGTTCAAGAAAAATCTCGATGCATGGATGGGAGATCGCAAGTTTACCCCGGGAGTGACCTCAGTGTCACTACTAGACAGAGGTATAGTTTACTAAATAATGGGGTCCCACATGTGTCACTACTAGAGAGGCGCAACTATATAGTATGGGGTGGCGTAAAGCCACATCACTGTTGGCTAGGCTTATAAATGCCCCCGGGCAGATAGCCTAGTACACTACTATGAAACTATGAAACTATGAATCAAATGTACAGCTTGTGGGGCAGAGATCTGGTTACAGTAATCAGGGGGAATGCAAGGGTGTAGTGTGTGCTGAAGACTTACATATGGGACCTCGGAATAGATAGTGTCCAGTCTGGAGAAAGGGAGATGGATCAAGAAGGAAGGATACTGATCAAAGATACAGAAATGGTTGGGAGGGTGAGTCCTGCAGGAACTATGTGGTGGTAGGACAAGGAAGTACAATGGATATCGAAAGTAATGGGAAAGTACACTGATAAGGCCCAGGCTGTTTGAAGAAAGAGAAGGGAAAACAGTATTAGTTGAGAGTCAGGATTTAAGAAAGGAGACCAAGGAAGAAGGGGTGGATGAGACTGATCACCTAAGGTGAAAATTGAACCTCTGAATCATAAGGATAGAACTTTTTGTTGCACCTTGCACTGGATTAATAGTTAAAAATGCTTACTATTTTTTTCCAGATATAGCTGAAAAGTAAAATGTTACTGTTTTGTCCTGGTTTCCATAGCTCTCGTCTTCTTTACTCAAGGAATATGTCAGTTTGTACACAATACTGAAATTGTGAAACAAAGTAAACCAAAATCTTCAAATTATCTGATATACTTAATCACTAAAGTTTACTTGGTAGCATAAACCATCTAGTATAGAAGTGCTGCAAGAACTGACTATAGAATCTGTCTTCAGAAGCATGCAGTAAGTAACCATTTTACTGTTCATTGTCATGACAGTAGCAGTAAGTAACCATTCTTCACAGGCATGCAGTAAGTAACCATTTTACTGTTCATTGTCATGACAGTAGCAGTAAGTAACCATTTTACTGTTCATTGTCATGACAGTAGCAGTAAGTAACCATTTTATTGTTCATTGTCATGACAGTAGCAGTAAGTAACCATTTTACTGTTCATTGTCATGACAGTAGCAGTAAGTAACCGTTTTACTGTTCATTGTCATGACAGTAGCAGTAAGTAACTGTTTTACTGTTCATTGTCATGACAGCAGCAGTAAGTAACCATTTTGCTTTTTATTGTCATGACACTGGAATCTATTGCTGTTTTCTGAGCTACTGATGGATTCAGACAGTTGCATTAGTCTAGGCCAGGGTAAGACTGTCTGCATTGGCCATGTGCCCTAACTTCCATATTGGCACCAAGCCTGACATGATGCTATAGAATGCTGGTCAGGTTTCTTATTTCTCTGGCTTGTATTTTTTTTTATATTTCAACATACAAAGTCATACTCATAAATAAATATTCAATTGTTGAGGTGCAGCTTAGCTTGCATTCATTAAACATTCTGCAACTCCAGCTGCATTTTCCAAAATATCATCTAAGAGAATCTTGTTTTTTCAGTTTTCATCCCACCAATAGTTTACTCTGTTTCCCTTTCCACTCCACATACATATAACATACTACAATAAGGATTAAGGCTTTGAGCTGCTAACAAGCTTCGTTCTGCAGTCTGGGGATTGATTTCCTCAATGTCCGTTTGCCTACTCTATGACTCTAAACAAATCACTTGACCAGATATTACACTGAGGTAATTGGGAACCTAGACTAGTATTCTCAATGGTCTCCTGGACCACAACTTTAATAGCTACCTGCGAACGTAATGAAGTGCCCCCCCACCCCCTCTTAAAGTGAATTGACAGTAGTGGGTTGCCTGTGTTGCAGGGTCACCTAACATTATGAAAATGTTTTTACTTGTGAAAATTAAAACAGCTAAACATAGTCTTCTGAATCCCTTTCCTTTTACTGGTTCCACCTTTCCAATATCCCATGGCCCTTTACCCATGCTTACTGTCAAGAGTTGTAAATGTACCACATTCCTTGAACTAAAGTTAATTTTCACCTTTCCTGAACTATCTAGACATACAGACCTGCACTGCAGTGTGTTTCACTGGGTACTGCAAAGTCATGTATTAAAAGTCAGTATATTTTGGTATGCCCTTCAGCTTTCGGCTGTAACATAGCAATGCTGCTTTTTTTTTCTTTATCTTAGAAATGTCAGCGTACTTTCTTATTTATTTGTTTGTTTTATTTTTTTCTCTTAAAACTTTCAGTGTACCATGCAAGGGACCTCATCCTATACACTGTGACATCTGACATTTAGGGCATGCATTTTGAGCACTACTCTCATTAAGAACCTGCAATGAAAATGATGACTTTAACAACTTTCAATGTTTTGACACCAAATGCTCAGTGAAGCCATGTCATCAGGGCACCTAATGAATATGTAGACAATTTTATGAATGGGATGGTTGCTGTTTATTCAGCCATGCTTAAAATGTGCATTTTCCAAAAAAAACAGTTTTCAGTTATTTTTCCATATCGCTTACTGAGACATGAGGCAGTCTTATAAAGCAATACCCTGAAAAAAATGAAAACAACCAAATCTCAGAACTTACTATTAAATGAAGAAATATACTGTCTGACACTAATAACATCTTATAGTTTGATTTCTAACTTAACATATTCTTAAAATATATAATTTTTTTGAAAATATCTTGCTTTCATTTTTCAGTGTCAGTGTTTTTTCTGTATTCCTCTTCCGTAATGTCATTCTTTCATTACCATTGCAAAATGTTTAGTGCTGATAGTTTTTTTTTGTTTGTTTTTTGTTATTTAGTAATTTAGTAGAGTTTTAAAATAAAAATTGCAGTGTGTCAAACATAATTTCTTTCCATTTATGATTTCTAGGGGTACACTGGTCATCAATTCAAGGGTACAGCTAGATGTCGGTTTTATGCAAGCTGGCGTGACTAAAAGAACTGAGGCTGTAAGCTCCATTAACTGTAATAATACCCTGAATTTTGCTGCTACGCCACTGCTGATGTGCCTTCAGCTACAGAAAGATGATGTGACCGTAAGGTAAAGCTGTTTGCTCTTTAGGTAAAATCATTGACAGAGAACATGGAGTACAATATAACCAAGTTCATTCTAGAACAGTTTAAGTTGGTGCAGGACAAAGTGAAGGAAATTCAGTGGAAAGTAATTTAAGGAGAAATAGGGGCATTATTTAATAGTTTGTTGTTCGTACTGACAAGCATATAACCTGCTGGCCATGATCCCATTTGAGTATTTCAACCATACAGTATATTATGTCAGATTTGTTTCTGAAATTAGTCATTCACCTAACTTCTTAAACTGTTTTGAGAAAATTGTTCCACACTTTGTAGAGATATTGTCAATGCAGTTATCTGTTTTAAGTATTATTAATGTTAATTTTTTTGCAAAAGATGACTTGCCAAGTGTTAGTTTTGGTTACCAAAGACTTTAAAAGATAACTAGATCACACAGTCCTTGAAGTTCACCCACTCACAAATCTATATTCCATTAAGAATAGTCCATTTAGTTTATCTGAGCAGGACTTAATTTCTAAGCCAAGTATTTTTCTACACTGAAAATCACTGAACCTTTTCTAATCAAATTATAAGGCTGCAGAAGTCAGCACTGTATTCAGTGAGAGAGTAAAACAGTAAGGTAAATACAAAGATAACGATTTCCCTGCTTAGGATAGACATGGCTTTAAATGTCATAAGAACATTTGTGTAAAATGTTTTACGTACTGTGTCCCCAACTTGATCAAGCCCAGGTTTGTTTTTCATTAAAGTCTCAAGGCCTTTAATTTATTGGTCATTTTGTTTGCCTTTGTTTTATAGCCAGAATGAGTTTACTTTTGCCATTTTTCTTTATTCTTTTTATCTGCTTTCTTTCTGTCATAGAATCCCACATTCATTATTAGCTTATTGTTTCCTCACTTGTTTCTCCTCCCATCTTATGACCATAGAGCTTCATCTCCCCTGTTGGCTCATCCGCTCTCCCCGCTGCATCAAACGTCACTAGGAGTATTGGTGAGGTGAGAGCCAGAGGTTGCAGCCATCATCCTGATGGTGGTGGGAGGTTTATGCATATTCCCTAACTTTCCTCTCTGTTGATGCAGCCCTGAAATAAGACATGAATTACTGGTCCTGTGCAGTACCTGTCATTCCTCACACAGGCCAGTATCCACTTACAGTGCATGATCTCTGCGGCAGACCAGAGTACCAGTGTTAAGTTTTCATACAGTTTGCATTGTTATGCAGCCTCCTCCAAACATCTGCACTGAACAGTCATGGCAGCTTTCTTCTACAGGGTGGGGGGTAAACTGAGCTTGGTCAGTCACTCCCACCCCCACCCTTTGTCTGGGTTCTCCGGCAGGTCTTTGTACCTGTGTACTACAGAGCCAGCTGATCCACATATTTGGCTGTATTACAATTCTTAATAAAGAAAAAGAGGCTGCTTTATGTAGCATCAGGAGTGTATTTTATCTACTCCTTACCAAAGGAACCTTCACATCTAAAGGTGATGTGACTGTATTACCAATATTACTTTCATCTGCATGTTTACCAGTCCATAACTGTTCTGCTACCCTAATATCAAAAGCAAGATCCTAAATTTCACTGCCCACCACCAGAAATAAACAACTAATATACACAGAGTTCAACCTTTTAAAAGTAATGCTTCTAAATCTAACCCCCAAGAACCACAATTACTTATACATACAGGTTTTATACCTTTAAAAACTACTACTCAAAAATCTCAAACTAACCACTGCACAGATTTAAATACTGCGTACTGCACCCCCATCTACCTCTAAACATTAAAAAATTAAACCACAATATATTCCCATTTTAAACTACTACTGAAAAATCTCAGAATAACCACTGCATAGATTTAAATACTGCATACTACATCACCATCTACCTCTAAACATTAAAAATTTAAATAAAGCACAATATTCCCATTTTAAATAACTAAAGCCACAAAATACTATGTTATGTACTTACCACTATCACAGTTTTTGCTGGGCTAGCTTGCTTCCTTCCTGCTGGAATGGCTAGTTGGCTGTGCTGGTTGGCAGGCTCCCTTGCAGGCTGACTTCTTTGCTGGCTGGCTGGCTTCTTTGCTTGCTGGCTGGCTGGCTTCTTTGCTTGCTGGCTGGCTGGCTTCTTGGCTGGCTGGCTGGCATAATTTTCAGATCTTTTTCCCTAATTCCCTTCGTAGCTGTAGAGCACTAAAACAAACAGCTCTACAGCTGCGACCTTTATTGGGCTCTTCTAGGTAAATCCCCACCCCCTCCAATCCCTTCAGCCAATTACAGTTTAAATTACACCACCCGGACCTGGCAAGGAATCCCTCTAACTGCAGGTCCGGGTTGGTGACATAGCTGCATTGCCATGGAAAAACCGGAAGTATTTTTGGATTTTCCATGGCAATGGCAATTCGCAAGAGCGAAGTGGAAAACGGGACTTTTAAAGTCCCGCTGTTGGTGAATGCAGGAAGCGAGATGAGAAAGCTCAACCCGTGAGTCTCCTGCTGACAACGGGATGGGTGGCAACCATAAGACCACCAGATTTGTGCATTTTGATAACATGCACCCAAGGGATATATATATATAGAAATGTAGTGAGAACCCAAATCCTCACAGCCAGTAGACTTAATACTTATGTTTGGAGAAATGGTTAAGTAAGCAGGTGCAGAGATTAGGAGGAAATAAGAATAAAGGAGTAAGACTGGATACAGAGTAACTGGTATAGATGAAACAGGTGGTGGGTACATACCTTAGGTGATTGAGACAAAGTGAGGTCTTAAAGGAGGTTAAGAAAAAAAAAAAGGAATGCTGGCCCCTGCAGATGAAAGATTGAAATGAACCGTGCAGGGTTTCTAAGTGGCTGGGGAGGGGGGGGGGGGTAGAGAAAGAGGGTCCTAATCCGGCTTGGAGCAAGAGCATAACCAGTGATTTTTAAGTGAGTTTTTAGTGCAGCTTTGAAGTGAGCACATGATTGTATAGAGGTTATTTAGGGGGGAGAGTGTTCCATAATTTGGTTGTGAGTTGTGATAACTCGAAAGCTTTGCTGCTGTGTATTTGCTGCTACTCGTTGCTATCTGTTATTAAATTAAATTGTTTTTACGAGATGGTTTGAGCTCCTAGCTTTGTATCGTGGACTTGGCTAAAAGAATGTCAAAGGTATTGCCAAAATTGATAGCTATGGGTCAGTGTGGCTTTGTAGAGGAGAGGGAAACATTTGATAACAATGATAAAACAATGACGATCTAAAGGGAAGCAAAATGTAAGCAAATACCGCTGCTGTTGTGGATCTTGATGCAGAGAAAGCATGTGACAAGATTAAGTTGTGATTTTATGTGTATGGCACTGGAAGTATTTGCATTTCCTTATACAATAATAGGATTAATTATAAGGAAATATATGAAGGATCGGAGGCAAGAAGTGAGGTGGGAGGGCTCCCCTCCGATAAGCTGTGTTTGAACAGAGGAACCAGGCAGTGGTGTCATCTTTCCACTTTATTTGCTTCATATTTAGAGCTACTGGTAAAGAAAATGAGGGAATCAGAAATTCAATAATTTAATTTTGGAAAAGAACATGTATGGTAATAAAGAAGAGTTGCCTTTATTTGTAGATGATATTATTTTGTACCTGATAAATCCAGAAATGGACATTTCACTGTTGTGGAATATTTTGAGACAGTTTCAGGTTTTTTGGGGATATAAAATTAATGAAGATAAAACAAAGGCTATAGAAATAAATTATGTACCCTCATATGAACTGGTTGATCACTACTCATTTATTGGGGCAGTTTTAGTCCATAGCTCTGAATGCAGTTGTTTGTCTGTATCAGCCCTTCCTGGAGAACATTTTGTTGAGGTGTACTCCCCATTTCTAACTTCCTGGGACCTGTCTATTAGCCAGCTGGTATTCCACCAGGTGACATAAGGGTTTCTGCCTAACCTCTTAAGTTTGTCAACAATGCTTGAGTGGGGTATTGTGTCAAATGATTTGACCAGATCAAGGTAGGCAGTGTGAACCATTTTACACTCCTCTATTCCTTTGATGACCTTCTCAAAGAAGTCTACCAAGTTGAGTAAGCACAACTTGCCCTTCATGAAACCAAATTGGGTTGGGTCCAGTGTTTGGAGGTTTCCTGTGGGATGGCAATTTTTCCCAGGGTTTTACATATGAGACTAGTGAGACTTATGGATCTTTAGTTTCCGGGGCCTGTAGATGGCCTTTGTGCAGAGGGATGAATATTGCTGTTCTGCATTCATGAGGTGTGAAGCCTGTTTTGGAAGCTACAGTTAAACAGCAATTCCAGAGAGCTTGATAGGTCATGGTTCATGCTATTTAGATGGCATCCTGGGATATTGTGTGGGCCTATTGATGCATTGTTCTTGGCCTTAGACAAAGCATTAATGACCTGTTCCCAAGTGATAGCAGAGGGGGGGCTTATATTTGATGGTATTTCCTGAGGGAAGGTTGAAGGGAGAAAGGAGTAAAGTTGGAGCTGAATTGGTTGGCCAATAGGTTTGCTATATGTTCTGGTTCAGTATAGCTGGTTCCATTAACAATGAACTCTGCGCACAATTGTGTATTGCCTTTGAGGTTGCAGGCATAGCCAAAGACTGCGTTGTGCATGTCCTTGGCCTGGTAGACCAGATTTACCTCAAAATTGACTTTGGTAGACTTTATTTCTCCTCTTAGTCGTTGGTTTATTTTGATGAGAGTGCTTTTATTCTGCTGGCTACTGCACCTCCTAATATTTGCCATGAATTTCTTCCTTTTGTTGTGCACCTATTGATGTTGTGATTCCACCAGAGTGGCTTGTTTTTTGACATAGTTCTGTACTTCTTCCTGGTGGGTACAGCTGCCTCTATGCAGCTATTAACATGCTTGTATAGGATTTCTGTGAACAGTTCTGACCAGGCAACAGTGTTCTCAGGGTTTATGAGGGCTTGAAAATTTGCCAGGTTATCACTTAATAGAAGGAAGTTTAGGGCGGCTGCAGTTAGCGTTGCCGCCTTACAGCAAGAAGGTCTCCGGTTCCCCCTGTGGTCATGTGAGTGTCCTCCGGGTGTTATGATTTCCTCCCACATCCCAAAGACATGCTGTAGGTTTATTGGACACTCTCAATTGGCCCTAGGTGTGTGTGTGTGTGTGTGTGTGTGTGTGTGTGTGTGTGTGTGCCTTCTGTGGAAGGTTGGGCGCCGGGCTGGCAACTCTGCACCATAAAACTCCACCGCCAATCGTTCTGCGGACCGTTGTTCCACTGTGGTGATCCCTAACTGGGATAAACTGAAAGGAGATGATGATGATGATCACTTAATAGAAGGAAGTTTGCCTGAGTAGTTCCTGAATATTCCCGGCTTAGCTGTGGTTTCCGGTTTTATTTTTACATCAAAGGAGCATTTTGTGGTCTGACCTTACTGGAGAAGACATTACACTAGGGGATGTGCAGCACACTCTCCCGTATTAGTGAAGACCAGATCCAGTGTGGTTGAACTCCTTGTAGATGTATTGACAATCTGGTGCAGGGAGTTTGTTTTTACAAAATCCAGAAATTTCTGAGCTTGTATGTTTGGTGTCATATATAATTCCCAATTAACAGTGGGGTAATTAAATTTGCCCATGAATATGGAGTTGGGTTGAATGGTGAGTGCTTCCACTAAGTTTAAATACATGGTATGGGTTTCTGGAGTCATAGATAGAGACCTATAGCTGGCAAGGAAGTGGTATTGGATTTTGCATATGGAGATTTGAATGTGGAGAAGCTGAAGTGCCTTGTCCTGTTTGACCAACCTGCAACTTAGGAAATTAGTCTTTTGAGCTGGGACACAGGATCTGAACTTCCTAGACATAGTAAGACCTTATTAAGTTTAATGCTATTGGCTTTCAGAAAATGGAAATCATAATCTAAGCCAACTATAACTGAAGTATTGAATATTGTTAAAGAGATAAACAATCTGGAAGTGGGATCTTTAGAAAAGGGAAGGAGCAAAGTACATAGAAATAAATGGAATTTGTGGGAACAATACATGCAGAATAGTGTTCAGGAGGAGGAGTGAGGTTTAAGGGAAGCTAGGAATTGAGCAATTTCTATAATGTTGGAGTGAATGAACGTTGTTATTAAGAAAACAGTATATATGTAATGAATAATGCATGAACACATGTTAATGTTGTTTTCTTTTCTATTAATATATGTTTGCCTATGTCTTAAGTCATAATAAAAGTGTTCTTTAAAAAAAGTTTACTGAACAAGATCATTGGTATATATTAAGCATGAAGGTTAAAAATCAAAGCATGTGCTGAAACAATGAAGTACAGAAGACTTGAATTTAGAAAGGTCTAGATGATCAATATAAAAAAAATTGATGACTGATGGACAGATCACTTAACACATAGAAGGGTGTTTGTGTTGATGCAATGGCTTGATACATTACATGAACATGGATGAAAGTTTTATTGAAATCCCATGAAGCCTTACTGTAGATCCTAAAGTTCTTTGTTCATTACCAGCACAGGGGTGAGGTATAAGTAATTTTATTTTCTTGGGTTTCAAACACTGTTTCAAATCCTACATTTCATTTTTGACCTTCATCGTGGTTCTGATTGTGAGAGTATCTGCTTATGTCCTGCTAGCTATGTGCATTATCTAATGTTTCTAGGTTCTGGTCTGGTGAATATGAAGCTGATTTCATTAATGAAGAAGGTTTTGGCGGGGTCACTCCCTATTACTCTGTTGCAGGCGCAGGTTGTCGAATGCGTCTTTGTCGAACTGAAAAGTGCAAAAAGGCAAAATAGCGAAGCGGCTTTTCAGCAAATTCTTTCCCTGGGAAAGAATTTGCTTGGCCACTTTTGCTACTTTGCCGTTTTTGGCACTGTAGTGCGATCTCGGAGTTGGTACATTTAAGTGGGGGGGGGGGCACAGCCCCCCACATTATGTAATGTTTTACAGTTTTTTTTTTTTGTTTGTTTCGGAACAGCAATTTCTTTCCCTTGGAAAAAAATCACTGTTCTGAGGTTTTGACGTTGTAAGCTTTCGCTTACATGGGGTCGATTATGTGTTGTTCGCTCTTCTGAGCATACGATATGATATAGACCACTGCATCCTACAACATTTGCTGTATAAGTGTTGTTACACTTTTGCTTGCTTTTCATTTATGTTTATTTTCTGTGTTTTGTTAGCTGCAGTTCTTTCTGTGGGTTTCTTTGAATGTGTTTAATATGCAACAGGTTGTAATATGCAGAGCCAATATAGTTACAAAAACCACTGGCAATAAAATCAGTCTGATGGCATTGTCAACAATGTTCCTTGTAACATGCTGACATCAAAGCATACCGCTCAACTGCTGTGATTTAGACATCCTACCATGATTTTGGTCCTCAAATTTAGCCTTGCTCCTCCTAGATTTAATGATGCTCCTTATAATGCCAGACCTGTTAATGGGTACATATTTAATAAGTAAATAATCTAAGCCTGTACAAAGACTCCCTACAACAAACTCTAGAGGGTCTAGTATATTAAGATTTTCTGTTTTGAAAAATAAGAAAGTTGTCTTCTTTCTGACCTTCTGCTATGATGATTTTAAAAGCTCAGAGGTATGCCTCAAAGTCCCCCTAGTCAATAAGAAGGCAACAGTCAATGAGGCAGTACCATATATTTGGCTGAAGAAAGCTTGGTTATCATCAGAGTATCATAGAGTCTAAAATATATTAGGATACCCCCCCTTCCCACATCACTGGTGTTAATGGTAACAGTGTGTGCATGACAATGGCCGTGGTCAGAGCAGGCAAGGAGAAACCGTGAGATCTTTCACATTTCATAGATTCTTAGGTTTGCTGAAGGTTACTAGGCTAACGGCCCTAGAGTCCTTACAAACCCAGCCATGTTTATCTTGAATTGCCCCAATTGTCAGTGGTTAGGTGAGTGAAGTTCGCAGAGGTAAGGATCTATATTAGTTAATAATGACTTCCTCTAAGCAAGAGGGATATGGGTGCCACCCCAGAAGTGAATTCGCATTCATCCATCCATTGCTCTAGGTTGCATTTGAACAGGGTCAGGGAGGAGCTCTGTTTCACAGGAATTAAAAGCTTCTTCCAGAAAATTGGCAGCCTCTGGGAGATCTATCTATTTCTCCAACATGACCTGTTCATTTCAGAGGCTAGTATAAGATCCCTTGAACGAGTGACCCTCGTGCAGTTTGATTTATGAATGTGTAGCATTTCCTTCAGGGTCAAGTCAGAGACTGCCCTGTAACCCAAGAACAGATCACCCCTTAGCAACCTGTGGGAGACAGAACACAGTGACAAGGCTTTCAGTCTTTCCGCATAAGACTTGTTTTGTGCACCCTGTAATTTCTTGGTGAGAAACCTCTGTGGTCTCTCCAGTTGTTGCAAGTGTCTGGTAAGGTTCATGCAGAACGGAGCCATTGTACTTAATTATTGGTCTGATGAGAGCCAAATATAATGAAATTATAACATCCTTAGATCTAGATGCAATGCCTTTACTTATAAGATGTGCCACATAGAAGGACTTCCTTACTACTATGGATATGTGGTGGCCAAACTTCATGTTGCTATCAACCTGAATACTCAGATAATGTATCACTGGGTCTACACTTATGGGGGTGCTGTCTATGATGTAATTAGCAGGGATGTCAGCTTTCCCAAAGGGAGTAATAATGCATTTGGTTGCATTTTTAGCTTTAATCTGTGGCTTTGGCACCAATCATTAGTGTGCATTAACCCTACCTGCAGTATATTAACATCGTTGGAGGACTCATTGCTTGCTCACAACTTGCAATCATCAGCGAACTTGGTCAGCCACAAGCAATTCAAATTTGCCTGGACCTCTCAGAAATAAATTCTGAACAGTAAGTTGCTCAGCACAGAACCCTGTGGTGGGCCACTAGTGACTGGTCTTTTGCTAGAGGTGAAGTAACCTACTGTGAGAGTATGTCTCCTGTCTGTAAGCCAGTTGGCTACCCATCTGGTAAAGTAGGGGTTAATTCTCAATTGAGAGAGTTTCTGTATAAAACCTGAGTGGGGGGATTGTGTCATATGCCTTGGCTAGGTCAAGATATGTGGTATGCACTGATTTTACCTTATCCAGGGCCTTGGTGACTTTCTGGAGGAAAGGAATTAACAGACATGATCTACCTTTAACAAACCGAAACTGGGTTAGGTCCAGAGTTTGGAGATTACCTATGTCCTTGTTAATAAGGTCCATAATGATTAATTCCATGGCCTTGCAGATGAGGCTAGTTGAGTTTATGGGCTTATAATTCCCAGGGTCAGTTGATGGACCCCCTTTGCGCAGAGGGATTACTTTTGCTGTCCTCCATTCGGCCGGTACATAGCCAGTTTTTTAGGCTGTGGTTAAACATGGATCCAAGTGGGTCTGCTAGGTCATGTTTTAAGTTGTTTAAAAGGCAACCTGGGATGTTGTCTGGTCCCATTGATGCCGTGTTTTTGGACTTAGAGAGTGCTGAGATGACCTAATCTCTTGAGATAAAAGGCTGAGGAATGGTGGCAGGTATACTTTGGGGGATGACTGGAGGGGACAGGGGAAGGAAGTGTGCTCCAAATCTGCAAGCTAGCAGGTATGGTTATTGCCACTGGTTAAGTATGGGGGTGATGCCATCCATAACCAGTTCAGCTCAAAGCTTGGCATTCCCTTTTAGTTTTCAGAAGTAGTTAAAGAATGCCTTGTGATTAACTTTAGTTAGGGAGGCAATTTTTGTTTTGTAAATAGCTTTGGAGGACTTGACAAGATCTCTAATTTGTTTGTTTAAGCTAGAGAGGGATTTATAGCTCTGCTGAGCCTGTTCCCTCTTGTTCTTGGACATTGGTTTCTTTCTCTTATTGTATAACGTGTTTATACTAGGGGTCCACCAGAGTGGCTTGTTTTTTTGGTAAGACCTGATTTTAATCTGGTCAGAAACAGCTGATTCAGTACAGCTGCTTAAGTGGTTATACAGTGCATTGGTGTACACCTCTACATAAGAGTCCATGTTCTCTGCATTCGAG